>NC_084538.1:7562533-7670033 GCF_024500275.1 Phycodurus eques | reverse complement strand
TTAAATATAGGTTGAATATGATTTTCAATCATTGTATTCTGTTTTTGTTTAACACAACGTCCCAACTTCATAGGAATTGTTCATAGTTTTTATTGCCTTGAGGCAGAAAATTTTGCATCGAAATAGTCGAGGAAGCTGATTTAATAAAAATAATAATAAAAATAAATAAATAAATTGTTCCCTTCCCCTTCACAGCCCGAGTTGAACGAAAATCATTTTGGATTGCTTACATGATTGATGGCCAACATTTTAGAAACTGTCTTCATAAGTTGTACGCCACCTGTCCTCATGAGAACTGTGCTCATGAGTTGTATGCCACCGCAAACTCGAACTACAGTAATATTGGTACATCAATCAATCAAAACCTTCATTTAACCAGAGAACCTTTTTTATTTTTTTATTTTTTTTAAGGGCAATCTGGCCAAGACGGCGGAGCTCAATTCATGTCCTAATAACAATAACAATACAATGTATACATAAAAGGACACAGTATACATAAGAGTACTTAAAAGAACATAAAAGAAACAGTACAATTACAAACCCAAAACTCCTGATAGACTACCATTCAACCAGAATGGAGAGCAGTAAATGCTGTCGAAATGTACATTTTATTTACTTTCTTAACCTTTATTTACCCACGTAAGGCAATTGAGAACACATTCTCATTTGCAGCGCCGACCTGGCTGCAGACAGCAGAGTAAAACAATACATTACATACAGTAGCCTACATAATGTAAGCGCAGCAAAACAGCAGACTAGCATATCACAACACCATAAGCAGGATTAACAAATACTTTGCATCGAAATGGAACATCTTTGTAAAGAGTAATAAATCATCTTACACTTGAGACTATGAGAGTCCCGCGGGGGATGCACATGTCATGGAAACAGAGTCACTGTAATTTATAATCATGGAATACAGATACAATAATTCTCCGCTATATCACGGTTCTTTCTAAGTAGTCCTGCTGTATTGCATATTTTTATTACAGTTGTGGCTATTTTTTTATAGTTTGTACAATATTTTTGTTATCCGTTGCGCTTGCTCTCTCTCAATATATTGTTTAGGCTTGTCATCATAGCATGTTTTTAGGACGATAAATTTCCCCAAAAACCAGCACAACAAACGATAGTGTCGTTTTTTTTTTTGTTTTTTTTTATGCCACTGATTTGATAGATCATAATTCAACTAACATCCTTATTAAGAACCAGTCACTTTTAATTCTAATTCTAAGAATAATTAACTTTGACATTGTAACGTGGAACAATAAATTCAATATCTTAGATAAAAAGAAATAAAACAGACTCATGCTCTGTTCACAAAAATTGCACTTCAACAAACACATTTTGGCACAGAGGTATAAACAGTTATTAATGCCTTAACAGGCAGTAAGCATACTGCCAATCAAGTTACCAGTTGGTTAAGAAGTGCCAAGTAGCAACATTAACATCACAAGTAGTAGCTCAAAGCAACCTGTTTCGATTCAAGATTTGTAGGCTCAGGATGAGGATTTTTGGGGCCAATCAGAAAGTTAAAAAAAAAAAAAAAAAAAAAAAAAAAAAACTGTAACCCATCACCGATCCAATCAAAAGATGGAGGAATGTGTCTATTTAAATGACCTGTTCATTTACTGTATATACTTGTGTACTTAATTGCTCAAAAATTATATTTACAATAAATGTATCTTTGTTCCTCTATTTATGCCAGTGAGGAATAGTGACAGAACAAATGAATGGTCTTCTATTAGATGGCAGGAAGTAAATGCTGTAATTAATGTATCCACTTTTTGTGACAGTTTTGTTTGTTGGTCTACCGTGAGATTTTTCAATTATCAAATATGTTCCTTGCCTCCATAAAGGTTGGAAATCACTGCTCTAGTCAGATCGTGTATTCTAATCATTCAGGTCAAATCAACATTAAATGACAGAAATAATGGATGCAAACTTACTGTAATTAAATTACTTCACCCACACCGAAACTTTAGTGCATTATTCGACAGAACGGCCGCATGTTTACGTCCAACCGATCGTGCTACCGCTAGCTTGCTAGGCTACATAACATTTTATTGCCTGCTTGTGAGCCGTATCATATTAAAAGTACGTGAACATACCTCAAGCAAGCCTTAAACGAACGTCCTCTCCTGTCCAAAATTAGTCTCACTCTAGAGTCCTGTCTTGTTAAAAAAATAAATAAAAAAATTACAAATTATTCGCCAGATTTCCAGCACCATGCAAGAGTACTAGCTCTGCATCAGAAGAAACAGATTGATTATACTTTGTGCCCCTGCTAATTTTTGTCTCTCTCAGACATGGGACGCACATCAAAGGAGATCCCTGAAAGTGTTGTATACAGTAATACATGTGGCTGATGAATGAATGTGTGATGTATTGAATTAGTTTTCTTGGGGATTCAGCATGTTACGAATTTTATTGTGAATTTATTCATGAAATGTGCTTGAAAAATGTTCTAAATTGTATCATGGTTGTGATTTGTCTTCTAAATGTTTGGTATTTAAATACAAGGTTAAACTAGTAGGAATTGTTTAAAAGGACTTAATGGTTATCCTAAACTCGCACAAAGGATGGTTTTGTTTTTAGATGAGCTTTGAGATGTGTACTATTGACAGTATTTTTTTTTTTTTTATAGTTTGCCTACTTCAAATGTTAGAGGAAACTTGTCAAATTAGCCAATTGTACTTAAAGAGTTTCTCTTTTTTCATCGTTTTAAAATATTAACTAATTTCCAAAGTGGTCAGTTTTTTCATTTGGTGTGTTTTTTTGGGCAGGTGGAGGTCCAAGGCAGCGAGCCATATCCCAGCAACCCAAACAACAGGAGTCATTACAGGCTGCAGGTAAATTCACCTTGGCCCTGCGTCACTACACAGATACTTTGCTTTTAATGGAGGGTCAGTTGAAACGATAACATTCCTGGACGCTGCTCAACCTCAACTGTTTGTCCCCTGAGGAAATAATAGAAATACATACATACAAATACAACTGTCGCCATCATAAATCCTTCATTACCTGTACAATTAGTGCTATATATAACATTATAACATTCTTAACAGTCATTCAGGTGTAAAAAAAAATGTTACCCACTGGTATCAACTACTCTATTTTGAAGGTAGTGTTTAAGGAAATGTAAAAGGAAGCTATGCTTAAGAGAAACACTGCTAATAAAGGTTTGGAATATTCTGCGTTCAGTGTGAAATTTCAGGTGCAACCTCAAATGCTTAACCCTTACAGGTGAACTTAATTTGACCTTTTCTAAACTTTCAAAGGCCAATTGTTTAGTGTTTCATGGGTTGGTATCAAATTCTGATGGTATTGTGAGCGAAAATACCACAGTTGCAATTACCAGTCTAAAATGTATTACTGTATTTTTAAATGTTTGGGTAAATAACTTTTTTGCATTTATGATACGGTCTGGGTAGATTTAGAAAATTCAAAAAGAAAAACAATTGGAGTTTTTCTAAACAAAATCAAAATGTGGTACAACAGTAAAGGTAGGGGGTTGGGGTTCCTGCTAGTTCCTGGGAGGTAAGTCTTTTCCTATTAAGACCAAACACAGCTTTCATGCTGCTTTATCTGGAGGGAGTCATCAAAACTTTTTCTGTTGACCATTACTGATCCCCCTCCCTTGTGTTATGGCGTTACAAAAAAACAAAAAAAACACTTGTTAAACAAAACTTGTAATAATAATCTTTCTTATGCTTTTGTTCACAAGAATAAAAATTAGACTTTGCACGAATATGATCGATATCTGCCGATAATTAGTATTTTATGCTGATCGTCTTTGTCATAATTCGCCGATCCGATCAATGCGTCATTGATCAGCTCCGCAAAAGACATTTACTCCGCGTCGCCATCGTCTACAGTATATTTTAATCCAAAAGCTGGTTTATTTTTAGCCTTTTGACGTAGCACTGTAAATATCTGACAGCCAATAGTGTTTTTTTTTTGTTTGTTTTTTTATATATATATATAAACATGTCGGCGGTGTGGGACAGACAACTCGTAATATCCAGATCAGACTACAAGACAAATTTGGTCTTTCACGATTGCACTATGTCAGACTACTGCAGTAAATTCTTGTATTCCGATACCACCGTATCCTGTCTTTTACGATCATAGGGCTTTATCTTGTCAACTCAAACGCGACCGGATAGATACTTTGCCATGACAACAACAACAATCGATCGCGTCGTGTGTATTATAAGAACAAAATGAGGGGGGGGGGGGGGGGGGGCTGGTGAGCACCGGTCCTCGGGAGGGGACTTTAATTCAAGGCTTGCTTGAGGTATGTTCACGTAGCTTTAATACGATACGGCTCGCAAGCAGGGAAAAAACAATGGCTCTTTTCTCAAAAACTATTGTTTAGGGCACTTCTGAGGTAAGTCAACTTAACGCAGTACTTTGGTTGATGTGATGATGACGACGAACTGATATGATATGCTGTCAGTTTGACTTTCCAAATTCTTGTGTGACCAGGCATATTTTTCCTGAAAATTGTTTTCACGTCATCTGAAGTTGTTTGATGTTGTTTGTGCTTACAGGATCGCCAGGGACGGCTCAAGTAACAGTTGGTGCTTTTGTCAAAAGACTGCAAAGCCCGCACACATCCCCAACCCTCAAACCCCACACACCTGCCCTCCCCTCCCCAGCCAGCCATTGCATCATCACATCCACACGTCTCTTTATTAGGAAATCCTAAAATGGGCTGAAGAATTAACCGAGGATAAGAATAAAAACATGAAGACTTTCTTGATTTCTTTTGACTTTGAAGACTTACTTGGAACTTGTAGTAAAAAAACAAAAAACAAAAAAGAGACAAACTATTATTCCTAGGACTACAACTTAATGCATAGCATCCTTAGGTGAACTCTTGTTTTGCCATTCCACTGCATATGCTCCCTCCCCCCACCTTTGTTGTTTTTAGTGAAAGAATTGCGCTCATCTTTCTATTTTTTTCTTTTTTTCTTTCTTTTTTTCTTTTTATTTTTTTATTTTTATAAACGGTCCAAGAGCAGGTCCGCGATGGTCACACCCACGTTTGCTTAAAATGGATGGGACGACTCCTGCCTCATTTTTGCATCATCTACTGAGGACAAGGACATTTTTCCTCCTCAGCAGATTTTCATCACCGACAACCATGTTCTTCAAATGGCTCCCATGTTTTTTGGTTTTGTTCCTCTCTAGCTCTGTCTGTTTATCCCTCTTTCTTTCTCCTGGAGGTGACGTTCAGAATAGCCCCCCATTTTGTTTTTGCATGTGTCGGGAAGGATCGCACCAAAGCTGTTGGAAAGGGAGATGACAAAATGGAGGGTCAAGTGTGTTAAAGCAACAGCAGAAGAAGTTATGAGCCTTCCTCAGAGTTTCATTTAAAAGGGGCCCCGCTAACTAACAGCCATCATTGGACATAATTTCCCCGCCTTTTCTTTCCCTTTGACAGTTTGATTCATTGTTGCAATGGGCTGCTTTCTTTTTGCAGTTTTTTTTTTGTTTGTTTGTTTCTCCCTTTTCTAACGACAGCGATGCGAGTGGCCTTGTCCCCGCTCTTTCTATTAATCTGTTCCAAAGTAATAAACGTGGTATATTAAGCAGAACTGGTGTGTATTCCCCTTGTTTGACTCTTAAGATGAAGAATGTCTTTATTTTAAACCCGTCCATCTCAAACATGAGTTTTCATTGCTTTCCTCTCTACTAACTTGGCCTGCCACAACATTCCCCGCTTTCCATTTCTGACCACTTAAGCCAACCATAATCAAATTAGCTTCTATTTTATTTCTTCAGAATGACATTTTTGCAAAGTTTCAACAAGAAAAAAAACACGCAAGGTCCTCTTTCAGAACTACTGGCTTTTATTTGTGGCAGAATAAAGATGCTCCACAAAGTGATGTGTGCCTTTTTGTTTTGTTCACAGTCATAAATGTTGTCTTGGCTCATAAATACTTATTTTACGTACTATACTGGAGCTTGTTCCTCTGCAATCCGCCATTTTCTTCTGCCATTAACGTTGTAGTTCATGGTGTGGCCTCAAGAGGGCGATACAGTATTGGCCAATTCTACTTCTCACCAGATTTGGGACTGAAGCAACTTCAAGCCAGTTGTGTCGAAGAGTTTAAGCGGTCAACTGATCCATTTATTGGTCGGGGGGGGGGGGGGATATATTTGTGGCTGTACTATTCACTACAACAAAGTGGAATTTTATAAGAATTACGTCCACAACAAACCATGGCAAAAACTACTGAAAAATTCAATAAGGAAAGGCTTCAAATACAATGTTGTGCTGGTTTATACTGATAGCTTTGTGCCAGATGAGGTAAAATGTTTGTTCAGTCCTAAAGATTCTAAAATTTGCCACCTCTTGTGTGTAAAATAAGTGCAGACTTAATCTTTCTAAATCTGAAGATCATATAAAGAGAATATCCATTTTAGGATGACCCGATTCAAAATTTACAGGCCTACACTACTTCAAAAGTCATATGTATATGATTGATTTGATTGATTGATAGCACTTGCTCATTTTAAATATGCAGCACAAAAGAGACGCACGAATGAAAAACCTACAATGTAAATATCCCATACGAAAACGTGGCTACGCGGAACTGGAAGAAGTCAGTTGGATTTTAAATTTTCATATATGTAAGATTTTATATTATTATACATATTTAATAGTAATGGTTACTAATATCAATAAATGTTTTGTGATATGTTGTCATTTCATCTGTGGGACGTCCAGCTTTACAAAAAAAAAAAAGCTGTTACGTATGACCTTTAGGATGCCTCACTTCCTGGTTTATGACTGAGCCAACGAGCTGGCTTGAGCTAGCGACTTTTTGACAAAATGTCGTTTGAGTGACCACACAAATAATGGTAACGCGTGTTTAAAGTCCACTTTACGAGATATTCCTTTTTATTATTAAATGTTGCCTAAAGGTGAATTCAAGTCGTTATATTGATACGGCAAGGTAGCTTTTTTTAATCGAGAGGGCGACACTTGCTAATGTGTGTGTCGCTTTAAGAGAGGTACTTTTTTTTTTTTTTTTTTTTTTTTTTTTTTTTTTTTTTTTTTGTCCATGCAGGATTAAATTGAGGTCAGTGAAAAATAATGTGTGTGTGTTTTGACGGGGGGCGGCACGGCACGTGTGCGTAGAGAGCACGCAGCCTCGAGGGGATCTCCCGTGACTCTTATCTGAAGGTCTCCAGGGACTCCATTTTGGCTCCTCGTTGCTTCTTGGGGGATGGAACATTTAAATTAATAAAATTAGTTACGCGGTCTTAAGAAGAGAAAGCAAACCCAAAGTTGCTCTCTTTTTTTCATTTAAAATTAAATGTATGACTTTTATTTGCCTCTTCTTGAGCTGTCACCTTACCGTGGAGGGGTTTGTGTGTCCCAATGATCCTAGGTGCTAAGTTGTCTGGGGCTTCACGCCCCTGGTAGGGTCACCCATGTCAAAAAGGTCCTAGGCGAGGGACCAGACAAAGCACGGCTCCCAAATCCCTATGAAGAATACATTAAATGGATCTAGGTTTCCTTTGCCTGGACGCGGGTCACCGGGGCCCCCCTCTGGAGCCAGGCCTGGAGGTGGGGCTCGAAGGGGAGCGCCTGGTGGCCGGGCCTGCACCCATGGGGGCCGGCCGGGCACCACCCGAAAGGGTAACGTGGGTCCCCCTTCCCATGAGGTCACCACCTGTGGGAGGGGCCATAGGGATCGGTGAAGTGTGAGCTGGGCGGTGGCCGAAGGCGGGGAACATGGCTATCCGATCCCCGGCTACAGAAACTGGCTCTAGGGACGTGGAATATCACCTCTCTGGCAGAGAAGGAGGCCGAGCTGGTGTGTGAGGTCGAGAAGTTCCGACTAGATATAGTCGGGCTCGCCTCCAGACCCGGCTTGGGCTCTGGTACCAGTCCTCTTGAGAGCGGTTAGACTCTTTTCTACTCTGGATTTGCCCGCGGTGAGAGGTGCCGAGCAGGTGTGGGTATACTTATTGCCCCCCGGCTCGGCGCCAGTACATTGGGGTTCACCCTGGTGGACGAGAGGGTAGCCTCCCTCTGCCTTCGGCTGGGGGGACGGGTCCTGACTGTTATTTATGCCAGTCCACCAAACAGCAGTTCAGAGTACCCACCCTTCTTGTAGTCCTTAGAAGGGGTGCTGGAGAGCGCTCCTGCTGGGGACTCCAGTGTTCTTCTGGGGGACGTCAATGCTCACGTGGGCAATGACAGTGAGACCTGGAAGGGGGTGATTGGGAGGAACGGCCCCCCGATCAGAACCAGAGTGGTGTTCTGTTATTAGACTTCTGTGCTCACCATGGATTGTCCATAACGAACACCATGTTCAAGCATAAGGGTGTCCACACGTGCACTTGGCACCAGGACACCCTAGGTCGCCGTTCGATGATCGATTTTGTGGTCGTGTGATCGGACTTGCAGCCGCATGTCTTGGACACTCGGGTGAAGAGAGGGGCGGCGCTGTCAACTGATCACCACCTGGTGGTGAGTTGGCTCCGATGGGGGACAGCAACGGTGAGGGATGCCGTCAAGCTGAAGAAGGAGTCCTATCGGGCCTTTTTGGCCTGTGGGACTCCTGAGGCAGCTGATGGGTACCGGATGGCCAAGCGGAATGCAGCTTTGGTGGTCGCTGAGGCAAAAACTCGAGCGTGGGAGGAGTTCGGTGAGGCCATGAAGAACCACTTACGGTCCCTTCTGGTCCACCATCCGGCATCTCAAGAGGGGGAAGCAGTGCACCATCAACACTGTGTATAGTGGGGATGGGGCGCTGCTGACCTCAATTCGGGACGTTGTGAATCTGGGGGAGAATACTTCGAAGACCTCCTCAATTCCACCGACACGCCTTCCCATGAGGAAGCAAAGTCTGGGGTCTCTGAGGCGGGCTCTCCTATCTCTGGGGTTGAGGTCACCAAGGTAGTTAAAAAGCTCCTCAGTGCCCTAGGGGTGGATGAGATTCGCCCGGAGTTCCCAAAGGCTCTGGATGTTGTAGGGCTACCCTGGTTGACACACCTCTGCAACATGGCGTTGACATCGGGCACAGTGAATTCTGGATTTTTTTTCGTCAATTTTTTGTCAAATGTTTTAGTGTTTCTTCTAATATTATTGTATTTTTTTCCTATATTTTTATATATACTTTTGGTTAATGTTTTTGTATTTTAAAGTTTTATTTTTACGTGTGTTACATAAAATATTGTAGTTTTTAGATTTTGGTATGCTGAGTGTCATATTTTGGTTAGTTTTTCTCTCATTGATTATTTTTGTAATTTTCTGTGTAATTTTATTAGACATATTTTTAAAAACATGATTAGCAGTGATTTAATACTGTTATTTCGTTTTGTTTTGTTTTTAAACTCAATATTCCTAGATGCATATAGTTATATAGTAGTTGTGACTCAGGATTTTAAGTCTATATTTCTCACCATTATAAAAATGGACCCACTGCACACTTTATTAGGTACGCTCATAGCTGAGTCCCAACATAATACTAACTTTTGATTGGCACTTGTCTTTTTATGTTTGCAGTTTGCAGTCTGTCAATCTGAGAGGTGCCCTTAATATGTTTGTTCCCCTATTTATAATGAGCATCTCTCAATAATTTGCCTGGCATTGTTCCATCTAGTGTGTGTGTGAGTGAGTGACAAGAATGTGTTCTTGTCTTTTGTGTGTGTGTGTGTGTGTGTGTGTGTGTGTGTGTGTGTGTGTGCGTGCATGTGGCAGAACCCTGAGCATCCCGCGTCAAAGCTGCTTTTATTGGGGATGTTTGTTTTTGTGGGGACATTTTACTGCTGCACACAAGAAATATCCGATGATGAG
The DNA here is from genome assembly GCF_024500275.1 of Phycodurus eques. Classification (NCBI taxonomy): domain Eukaryota; kingdom Metazoa; phylum Chordata; class Actinopteri; order Syngnathiformes; family Syngnathidae; genus Phycodurus; species Phycodurus eques. The sequence continues at coordinate 7,660,207 of NC_084538.1, read as the reverse complement.
CTCCTTTCACCCTGTTATTAGTTTGTGTGTGTGTGTGCGTGCGTGCGCGGACATTTCCACACTTGGCGCCGCAAGGTCATGCTTGTGCTTCATTGTGCCTTCATTATCATAAGGCATCCATCTCTTTCTTCCATTAGTGACGCTTTGCCATGTCGCCTGTGCCGACCTCTATTTACATGACTAAATTAGATAGATTTGACTCTGGTGTGTGCGTGTGTGTGTTTGCAAGCAAGGGTCTTCCAATGAAATGCCCTAAAAAGAAGTAATAGTGGTAATTGATGCAATAATAAGAAATATCTGGGGGGATTTTATATATTCTGGAGACAACTGAAAAGTGCTTGCACTGGTTACTTTTAAATGTGTCAAGAAGTGGTTGGGCAGAATATGTTACTAATATGCAATAACTGTATATAATCACTTCAGTCTTTTCTTTTTAGAAAAGTGCTATATCAATAGTTTGTCTTCATTTGAGTAAATTAATGATGCAGAAAAGTGCAACACGCAACAGTGTGAACAGTCGGAATTATGAAGCTATAAAACCACCAATGGTATATGTTATTGCTATATACAGTGGTCCCATGACTTTGGAGATTAATTCGTTCTGTGACCAAGCTCGTAACTGACGTTACTCATACATATATCACGTCAATATTCCCCATTGAAATTAATTGAAATTCCATTAATCTGTTCCAGCCCCCTCCAAAACACCACTAGTTTTTATTGTTTTTAATAAAGAAAAATATCACGGTATTGTATGCAAAGAATAAGAAAATTCAAATGAAAAACTGGTCTTATAAAAAGCGTAATTATTGTAGAAGTCACAACAGCAGATGGGTGCTTGAGCCATTCACCTTTAAAGGGGGCGTGGCCTGGTGAGTGATTTCAGGAACATGGTTATGAACATGAATTTTTGTATTCATGTTTGGCTGTTTGTGCCCTTCAATAAACATCAGAAAGTGCATCGACAATTGTGACTCCTTTTTATCCATTTAACTCAAACAATGGTGGATCTAAATGTTGCTTAAATTTTGACTCTCAACACAAATCAAAAAGAAAACGACCAAGCGACGGCTCGAAACTCAAAAAATTTGTTCGTAGGGGCATTCGGAAGTCCAGGCACCACTGTACTGTATGTTGTTTAAATGATTTAACAAGTTTGACGTACTTCCAAAAGCATATGGCTAGCCACGTCTGCTAGCCAGAGGCTGAGCTGTTACCAAGTACTGTATGTGCAGTTTATGACGTTGTAATACGTAGTAGTCACTGCACGGCTAAAATACCGATATAAACATTAGGTGACTGTGAAGAGATGAGATTAAAACTTTTCGTCTTGTTTTATCAAAATACGCTAATGGACAGATCACGTTTTTGCCACATGAAAACCAAGGGTGAGCAATTTCTAACCATTTCGAGGTAATATTTCAATATTGAATAGCTAAACAACCAGTTAAAGAAAAACATTTTCTAAAATTTTAGATATATAAAAATTAAAAAATATATATTTTTTTTTAATTACGTTTTTGCAACATGAAACCAGTATGTGCAGTTTATGAGGGTTTTTACACAGTACGTCATCACTCCATAACTAAAGGATTATTAAACTGTGCAAACATTTGTGGTGTGAAAGTTTGTCATTTTGTGTTGTATTTTTCTAAGCATATCATTCTTTTTGGGAAACGAAACTCAACCGTGTGCAATTTATGATTAATTTTATGTTGTAATATGTTGTCACTACGTAGCTAAACAACCAATGAAATTATATTGTAAAACTTGACAACATACGGGAATGACTGTAAAAAGATAAGATTTAAATCTTTAAAAATAACTGTTTAGGTTTGATTCCTTTTGGAAAAAAGTAAATTCACTTTATATTTTTATAGATCTATATTTGACATGAGAGAAGTTTTCCTTAAACACTAATAGAAATATCGTGAATAATGTATTGTAAATGGGTTTTTTTTCTACTGTATCGATTTTGGCACAATCGCTTCATGGTGATATTCTTATATTACCATGAGTTAACAATTCCCATCCCCTGTGTATAGTAAAGACCCTAAAAAAAATTATGTTACTGTCCCAATATAGACAATATTTTGGATAATTTTATACATCAGAATGAAAAACAGTGGTGTTCTTCAACAATAATATTAAAAAGAAAAATAATGTGTCATGATGATGTATGGTAGTAGTGGGGGGTGGATATATTAATATATGGGGTCACCTGCTGTTTGAGACACACCCCCTCCTCTTCATTTCTACAGAGGGGAGGGAGTGTGTTCCAATTCTATAGAGCCGACGTGCATAATGTGCAGACAGCGAGCAAGATGGCGGTCTGAAAAAAAAAAAAAGCGGTTGATGACCTCGCCACACTTGCCATTCCGCACACGCTCATTGTGTGCGCTTCAAAAGGGCCATCAGGAAATAACAACAAAAAGCCAACACGCTTGTCAATGCAACTGCACCGCTGTTTTGTGCTTTTCATGCATTCAGGCTATAGGATTGACACTAAAGTACACCGCTGGTTGCTATGAGTGATCGTTTTGGCCCAGCCCCCCCAAAAAAATCATATCGACTCAAGCCAGGGCATGTTCATTTGATTAAAAAAGAAATACATAAAAAATATTGTATGTTATTAAAAAAATGTTTTTGCATTTTTACAACAATTCATCAGAAATGTAATTTTTTTTTTTTTTTTTTTTTTTTTTTTTTTTTTTTTTTTTACGATGGCATGTCGGGCTGTATCAAACGTTCCTCCGGGCCAAATATGGCCCACGGACCATAAGGTTCCAATAGCATTTAAATGAGCGCTATACTTGTACAAATGTGTAAAAAAATAAAACAAAATTTTGCTTTAATTGCGACATTATTTGGCATTATAAAGCAAACAAATGGAAATTTGGTGCATGAAAATTATTCCTTTATTGAGATTCTTTAAATTTTACAACAAACCAGAAGAAATTCAAACTAAATGACAAAAGTACATACACAAACAAGTGTATTAAAAAAATGTTTTAAAAGTCAAATAAAAACTGTTTCACCAAACTGATTTTTTTTTAAATACATGAAAAAATGTGGGTACAAATACTCATGTAGGTCAGAATTATTTTCTTTTTGGGAAATTATTGAATTCTTTTTTCTCTATTATATCATTTATTATTAGAATTATTTCATTTTTTAACTTACATTTTCTTGGCATTTTCAGATATTTGTTTTCCTATTAAAAATCTAATCATACCTCTCATAATTTGGAGGTACATATTTTCCATTGCGGCAATGAACATTTTCACCTAAGTCACAAATAAACCGGCATACCTTTTTTGCAAAGCGATTATTTTTCCCCCGTTTGCAACTTTCTAACCTTGTGTTGTCATTACAGGTCAAGCGGAAACTGGCAGACCTTTAAAGTGGCCCGCTGTCACCACATGGCACCCCCCAACCACCCCTCCGTGTGACCCCTCTGTCCACTTGGCCCACATTGCTAAACTGGTTCTGACGAAAAACACCATCATGGAAATATATTTTACGCTACCGACCTGGATTCCCGCGTCAAAGCTGCTTAACCTTCACTGCGCCTTTTGTGTGTGACGTCCTGTGGGCGGTCCATATGTACGTGACTTCCCGCCGTCAGGTGAGCGAAGACTGTGGCTTCTCTCTTGGCATTCACCGCGTGCCTTAATTGTATTGAAATTAAATCAAGGTCCACTGTGAACACAAAGAGCCCAAACCAAACACCGGAACCTCGTTGACGTGACCTGGCGCGGATTCATCGGGACGACGAACATGAGCAGCTGCGGCGCAATAAAAAAAGATGCAACAAAAGATATAGGTATCAATGCGAGATATAGCGAGCTACCTTTTAGTGGCTGGAGACAACTGGAGCTGCCTGGTCCCATTCCTGCACATGACGCCATCATCCCACCCCCCCTCAATCGCCGCCGCTTAACGGCTTTATGCGTCGCATCGTTACAGTCGGTAAAGCCGCGTCGTTATCTCCCTCATCCTCCTCCTTCCCGCCCTCCCTTACGTCCTCCCACTCTCCCGTCACCTCTCTGCCGCTAACAGGCTCTAAATAAATAAATATAAATTCAGGCGTTTTAAGCAGAAATGTTAGTCCAGGAAACTTTACAACTTTTTTTCCCCCCCAAATGAAATGGTTTACCTAGAAAATAACAAATGCACTTGTCATATCCCAGATGAGAACAGGAGAGGAGGCTGCAGTATTTCCTCTTGTTTTGGCGCATCCTTGGTTCCGATTCTGCATCCTGAGGTCCTTTCGCATGCTTGCGGGATAAAGGGGGGAGTGGGGGGGGGGGGGGGTTGCTGGGATGGCGGACAACAAGGGATGGGAGGCATGCAGTCAGGAAAAAAAAAACAGGTAGTAGGGAGGTTTATACACCATTGTGGAGGAAAAATCCAATCAGGGAAGGAAAAAAAACCCAAATGAGACATATATAAGCCAAGAAGGTATATATGTATGAGCATCCAAGGGAAGAGGAGATAAAGGGATGGAGGAGGAGGAGGAGGAGGAAGAGGCGACTGGCTCACGCACAGACACACTGCGCCGAGGCAAAGGCACGAGCGGCAATTTATGCTTTCTGGTCGACACCACCCCCCACCTCATCAGCACACACACACACACACACACACACACACACACACTCTCACACACACACACACACAAACACACACACTCACGCATAGACAGGAGTGTCCCGCCCCTATCTGCCCCTGTCCCGTACTGGATGCGTGGCCTATCTGATCAGTGCAGAGGGATTAACCAACGAGGCCAGCTGGCAGGGATTACACAGGAAAAACTGGGCTGGGGGCGGGGTGGGGTGGATGTGACTATGCGAGGGTTTTGGCTAAAAGGGGGGGTCGGAGGGGGGTCTGTCTTGTCCCTTTACATGCACATATATGTGGCAAAGCACGCAGCGTTCATGCATGCAATGGCCGCGCAACCTCGTCGATGGAGGGGTTGGTGGAAGTTCATGTATGATACGTCATACATTTGAGGGCAATGGACGTGTCGCACAGCGTCATTGTTGAATGAATGCTGCGGAAGAGCGTACTAGGTCCACAGTACAAGAACGTATTTTGTTCTATGTATAAGAACAAATTAGGTTCGCCACATGAGAACATAGGAGGTTTACTGGATGAGAACCCACCAGGTTTACCGTAAAAGAGTGTATTTGGGCTCGTGTAAGAGAATGTATGAGGTTTACCGTATTAATGAGAATGAGAATATGCATTGTGCGCTCTATGGGTTCACTGTATGAGAACATACTAGATTCACTGCATGCCAGCATATTCAATTCACAATATGAGAGCGTACTATATTCACTGTATGACCATATATGAGGTTCATTGTATTGGCACAAACATACTAGGTTCACTTAATGAGAACATACTAGGTTACTTGTATGAGGACAGATGACGGTTTACTGCATGTTAAAAGTCTGGGTCACGGTATGAGAATTTATCAGGTTCACCCTATGAGAATGTATTGGGTTTATTTTCTGAAATTTACGAGGTTCAAAGTATCATAAATTTGATCATCATAATATCTATCTGGCGGCACGGTGGCCGACTGGTTAGAGCGTCAGCCTCACAGTTCTGAAGACCGGGGTTCAATCCCCGGCCCCGACTGTGTGGAGTTTGCATGTTCTCCCCGTGCCTGCGTGGGTTTTCTCCGGGCACTCCGGTTTCCTCCCACATCCCCCAAAAAAAAAAAACATGCATTAATTGGGGACTCTAAATTGCCCGTAGGTGTGACTGTGAGTGCGAATGGTTGTTTGTTTGTTTGTATGTGCCCTACGATTGGCTGGCAACCAGTTCAGGGTGTACCCCGCCTCCTGCCCGATGATAGCTGGGACAGGCTCCAGCACGCCCGCGGCCCTAGTGAGGAGAAGCGGCTCAGAAAATGGATGGATAGATGGATAATATCTATCTATCTATCGCTCTTTCTCTCTCTCTCTCTCTCTCTCTCTCTCTCTCTCTCTCTATATATATATATATAAAAATATCTTAAATATCTTACTAAATTCACTGTATGCGGAAATAAATTACACAGTATGAGAGTATATTAGGTTTATCGCATGACAACATATTCAGTTCACTGGATGAGAACCTATTAGATTGCGTGAGTATGTATGAGCTTTTCTGCACGGGTACATATTAGGTTCAATGTGTGAGGACACATGAGGCCAATGTGTGAGAATGTGCTAGAGTCACCGTATGAGAACATGTTTGGTTAACTGTATGATAACTTATTAGCTATAGATTAGATAATGTACTAGGTTCACTGTAAGAGAGCTTGAGATTCACTGTATGACAACATACTAGAGTCGCTGCATGACAAGGTATTAGTTCCAGCGTATGAGAATGTACTTTACAAGCCTCCTCTATGGGATGGCACTGGTTGGGTGGGTGGTCAAGGTCCTCTAATACCCATACTGTATGTAGAGTATCTTGCAAAAGTGAGTACACTCCTCACATTTTTGCATTTTATTATGTTTTCATGGGACAACGCTTAAGAATCGACATTTTGCTACAATGATAAGTAGTCAGTGTACAGCTTGTATAACAGTGTAAATTTACTGTCCGCGCAAAATAACTCGACACACAGACATCAATGACTGATCTGCTGGCAACAAAATTAAGAACCCACCTAAGTGAAAATGTCCAATTTAGGCCCAATTAGCCATACCAAAGTATGTGCATGTAAAAGTGTCATATGCTGTATGTTAGCGCAATGGCCACCCTTTTGCACAACACGGTTGATAAATGTATGTAAATGCTGCAGGAGGCAGCATGCACAAGGGGGGATGCCAAGGGAGAGGAACCCCCATGGGGGATGAGTTGGGGTTGGGAGGGTGGCGGGGGGGGGGGGCGGTGGGCGGCTCAGCTGACAATGCAAGGTTTTGCCCCCTGACCCCTTCCGCGCTCCATCATCCGTCAGCTGATCGCGGGAAACGGGACAACTGCAGGAAGAAAAAGCATCCCCCCCACCACCCTTCTCCTCCGCGAACAACGTCGAATCGAACGCACCGCCATCTCATGCTTCACTTCCCAAACCTTTACAACCGTAATGCATCCATCTGTTATGTTAACGTAGGACGCTGCATTTCTGTTTTAACCTGTTCACTTTTTTATCAAGCGCTGTATGGGCCATAATAAATTTAGGAAAACAATATTATTAAATTCGACACATTTTATTTTGGTTTATGCTGCATGCACAAGCTGCTGATTATACATTTTTCATTTGCATTTTAGTGCTGCTGCTCAGACCGCATTCAGACACACACGCACCCTTTCATCTTCGTTTTAGTCGAGGCATAAAATATCAATTTTGGTGTTGTGCAGCAAAAAAATCTCACCATTGTGGAACCTTTATTATTTTAAAAGCGCAAATAAAATCTAGGTGCAATTTTTCACTCCAGCTGCGAGGAGTGTTACTATGTCACTAAGCGTTGTTGCAGGCTGTCGACTGCAGTTTGAGCTACAGTGCACAGGACAGACGTGCGCACACACACGCACACATGTGCAGGGCCAGGCATACAAACGCTGCTGTAAAATCAAAGCGACATTTTTAAGCCCTCAAAGAGCGCACAAAATGGCATTTTACTATAGCGGATATAAAGAATAGGACGTGGTGGACATGTAACCAATAAAATGAGCTTAGCTCTCCCGACGTCCGGTGCGCAATGCACAATGTAAAGTATCAGAAAAAGGCGCCGACCCGTGCTTGGATTTAGGGAGTTACAGATTTTTTTTTAACTCAGTAAGGACCACAAATTTATTCCTTTTGATTCATTTCCATTTTACAGCCTACGCTTTCTTCTTTTATTTTTATAAGGCACTCTTTTAAAATACATATTTTTTAAATCCAAAATACTACTAGCCCCAGAATATAATTGAAGTGCATTACAATACTTGTTTGACTCAACTTGGCCATTTCTTAAAAATCACTATCATTACATCTCTAATTACACCTCTATAATATAATTATCTTTCATTACATTTAATTGCAACTTGTACCTTATAATCACACAATGCTAATGGGCTGGGAGAAATCACAGGATTCTACTGCTTTATAGTGAGCGATGGCGTCCAGTTTAATTTCACCAAATGTGGTTCAATTTCAGAAGTATGTATATATGGCTAGACTTATAGCAGATCAAGGGTGAGTTCACTGAGAACATATTGGATTTACTGTATCATAGCACATGAGTTTCACTCTATGAGAATGTATTAGCTTTACTGTACGGAAATGTATGCTGTTCACTATGAGAACGTATTACAGTTACTGTATGAGGAAATATGAGGTTGACCGTATGAGAACATAGTAGGCACAAATGTATGACAAAATATTACGTTCCCTGCATGACAACCTATGAGGTTGACACTATGAGAACATACAAGATTCACTGTATGATAATGTACTCAGTTCACTGTATGAGAACACAGGTTTGCTGCATGAGAACAGATGAAGTTCACTCTATGAGAACACATGAGGTTCACTGCAAAAGAACGCAAGAGAACATTTTAGTTTCACAGTGTGATACAATGAGGTTCAATTGATGCATTAGGCTCGCCTACGAGAACATTAGGGTCACTGTATGAGAACACAAGGATGCCTTCATGAGAACACATGGGGTTCACAGCATGAGAACACGAGGTTTACTGCATGAGAATACATGAAGTTCACTGCATGAGAACACAAGGTTCACTGCACGAGACCATGAGGTTCACTGTATGAGAACGTGAGAGAACATGAATTTTTTTCACAGTATCATCAAATGAGTTTCATTTTCAGAACTCATTAGGCTCAGTGTATAAGGACACGTGAGGTTCACGGTATGAGAACACATGAGGATGACTGCTTGAGAACATTTGGTTCACTGCATGAGAACACTTGAGGTTCACTGTATGAGACCACATGAGATTGACCATTTACGAGGTTTCCCATGCAGGAAGAAGGCGGCGGCCGGGTCGAGGCAAATAGAGTGCAGGGTTCGTCCCTACTTGGGTAATCCGATGGAGAGATTAGCAAGCAGGCAACATTTGGGCGGGATTATAGAGTCATTAGAGAAGACTGGTGCTCCAGAGCCTCGCTCATGTGTTAATGTGGCTTTGCACATCCTCAGACTGCACAGATTGTCTCCCATCGGACACTAAATACTCTCACGATATTAAAACAGGCCCCACGTCCTTAACTGTGTACCATATCACTCATTTTAATCAGAATCATCTTCATTGGTCAATGTTAAAATGCTGTATAAATGGAATTTGTTTCAGGTGATTGGAATCATGCTTGTGCTTTAGCAAAATGGACACTATAACAAAATATAAAGTTAGGACGTATACACAAATGTTCAAGAAACTTCGACTCAAATAATAATATTTCAATGTAGTTTTATTCTTTCATGATGCAGCAGTGAATTAAATTTACCCACCCAAAAAAATTGTGGGACTAAACCAAAATTTTCAAGTATTTCATTGAGTGTCCCTATAAAGGAATACATGGATAATTACTTATTTTGATATAGTCCCCCCCACTGAAATGTTTAAATATTTTAAAATATATGACACGAGAATGTTGTGTGTGTGTGTGTGCGTGTGCAATGTCTATGAGTGCAATCCATATTTCCTGTATATTTTTCCCCTCCATCCACCTTAAATTTTCCAATCCCACTGCACTGGATTAATGTTGTTATATTTTATATTAAACACATTTGATGTATAGAATCAAAACAGCAGCGCGTTTAACACAATATACAAGACCTTTAATAACTCAAATACACAATTTTGAACTATTTGAACCTGCACAGATGCTAAGGTAAGGAGCGTGATTGCAGGGTGACACAGCCTACATGATGATGACGACCGGGTTTAATTGGGATCAGGAAGCGTGTGTGCGTGCGTGCGTGCGTGTGTGTGTGCGTGCGCATGGAATAATTATACAGTCTGTTACATGGATGTTTTCTTTTAGCTGTGTAAATATTAGTGAAAGCATGTGTGCGTTTGGTGGCACACTGTTCATTGACAGCTGATCAATGCAGCCGACTGTGTCTGTGTGCGTGTGTGCCTATGTATGCGTATGTGTGCGCGTAAGTGTCGCCCGTGTCGATATGCTCCAGGGACCCCAATTTTACTCCTATACACCCTACCCCCAATGAAATCGTCACCTTTTGAGAGCCTTTCTGGAACTTTCCTTTAACCATGCAGACAGCCAAAAAAATTTGCTGCATTCTCCCCCAAAATAACAAAAATCCCGCCGCCTCTGCACACACCATGCCCCACTTCCCTCTCCACCATCCCCCCTAGCCTCCCTCTTTTTTTTTTTGTCAAATAAATTGCTATGTGACCTACTTCCCGTTTTTGCACCGTTCCTCTCATGTTCACATGTTATTGTTTGACACACGACTGATTTGCTTTGGGGTGTACAGTACGGAGGAAGAAAACACGGCAATAATGATACCAAGTGTAATAAAGAAAAATACAACGCTGTGTAAAACTCCAATTGACCTTTTTCACAAAAATACAACGATGAATAGGACAGGCAAATTGACGTTAGTTGAAAAGTACGACTAAACTAAATATTTAGCCTATAGAATGTGATTTGTTCTTTTTTTTTTTTAAATAAAAAAGCTGTTAAATACATTCATCCATCCATTCTCAACACCGCTTATCCTGGTTAGGGTCGCTGGGCGCTGGTGCCTACCCCAGCTGACTGAACTGGTCGCCAGTCAGTCACAGGGTCATATAGACACAAACATTCACACCGTCACTGAACCCACGCTGCCTGCACCAAAGTCAGGCGAGTGTACCACTACACCATCAGTGACTTAGATAGTAACAATATATTATATATGGAGAATCTCATTAATAGTGGACATTTTTTGTTTTTTTATTTTTTGTATTCCCATTGAGTGTGTCTTGAAATGATAAATACTCAGCTTTTTAGTTTTTAATTGTTTCTGTAATTAAACTACATGGCTGACATATTCTGTGATGAACAATAACGCTCACAGAATGTCATGCAGGCAAATCAATTTTGCAGCCTAGTTAAGCAGAAAGCACTGCACTCTATTTTTTTTATTATTATTATTTCTACAAATAAGCGCGACTAATTTATAGAATCACAATGCGTTTTTGGAACTCAGTCAAGTCCGGCATCCCTGTACATTAATAGACAGTGGCCTGAGAGCGTGAAGTCATGATTGGTGCAGCTGCTTATACATGTTTCTGTTTTTTTATACAACCCCAATTCCAATGAAGTTGGGACGTTGTGTTAAACATAAATAAAAACAGAATACAATGATTTGAAAATCATGTTCAACTTATATTTAATTGAATACACTACAAAGACAAGATATTTCATCTTCAAACTGATAAACTTTATTGTTTTTAGCAAATAACCATTAACTTAGAATTTTATGGCTGCAACACATTCCAAAAAAGATGGGACAGGGTCATGTTTACCACTGTGTTATATCACCTTTTCTTTTAACAACATTCAATAAACGTTTGGGAACTGAGGACACTAATTGTTGAAGCTTTGTAGGTGGAATTCTTTCCCATTCTTGCTCGATGTACAGCTTCAGCTGTTCAACAGTCCGGGGTCTCCGTTGTCATATTTTATGCTTCATAATGCGCCACACATTTTCAATGGGAAACAGGTCTGGACTGCAGGCAGGCCAGTCTAGTACCCTCACTCTTTTACCCCACGCTGTTGTAACACATGCAGAATGTGGTTTGGCATTGTCTTGCTGAAATAAGCAGGGGCGTCCATGAAAAAGACATTGCTTGGATGGCAGCATATGTTTCTCGAAAACCTGTATGTAACTTTCAGCATTAATGGTGCCTTTACAGATGTGTAAGTTACCCATGCCATTGGCACTAACACAGCCCCATACCATCACAGATGCTGGCTTTTGAACTTTGCGTCCACAACAGTCCGGATGGTTCTTTTCCTCTTTGGCCCGGAGGACACGACGTCCACAATTTCCAAAAACAATTTGAAATGTAGACTCGTCGGACCACAGAACACTTTTCCACTTTGCATCAGTCCATCTTAGATGAGCTCGGGCCCAGAGAAGCCGGTGGCGTTTCTGGGTGTTGTTGATAAATGGCTTTTGCTTTGCATAGTAGAGTTTCAAGTAGCACTTACGGATGTAGGGCCGAACGGTATTTACTGACATTGGTTTTCTGAAGTGTTCCTGATATGCTTTACACAATGATGTTGGTTTTTGATGCAGTGAGGGATCGAAGGTCACGGGCATTCAATGTTGGTTTTCGGCCTTGCCGCTTACATGCAGTGACTTCTCCAGATTCTCTGAACGTTTTGATGATATTATTGACCGTAATTGATGAAATCCGTGAATTCTTTGCAATTGTACGTTGAGGAACATTGTCCTTAAACTGTTCGACTATTTTCTCACGCACGTGTTCACAAAGAGGTGAACCTCGCCCCATCTTTGCTTTTGAATGACTGAGCAATTCAGGGAAGCTCCTTTTATACCCAATCATGGCACTCACCTGTTCCCAATTAGCCTGTTCACCTGTGGGATGTTCCAAACAGATGTTTGATGAGCATTCCTCAACTTTCTCAGTCTTTTTTGACACCCGTCCCAGCTTTTTTGGAACGTGTTGCAGCCATGAAATTCAAATTAATAATTATTTGCTAAAAACAATAAAGTTTATCAGTTTGAACATTAAATATCTTGTCTTTGTAGTTTATTCAATTAAATATAGGTTGAACATGATTTGGAAATCATTGTATTCTGTTTTTATTTGTTTAACACAATGTCCCAACTTCATTGGAATTGGGGTTGTAGTATAGTGTATTAGCTTCACTGAGAATGTGAGGTTCATTGTATGAGAGCATACACTGTATGATAAGTTGAAGTTCACTATATGAGAGCATCTGAGGTTTACTGTATGATAACCTAATAGGTCTACTGTATTAGAACATGCACTGTATGAGAACATACAGTATTAATTTCAGACCATATGAGAGCATATGAGACTTGCTAATAGGTCTGCTCTATGAGAACATACACTGTATGAGAGCATCTGAGGTTTACTGTAGGAGAACACTGGTTCAGTGGATGTAAATGTACTCAGTTCATTGTTTGAGAATACATGACATTCACTGAATGAGAACAGACAAGGTTAACTGCATGAGAACATACGAGGTACTCGGTCTGAGAATATGAGGTTCACTGTTTGAGAATGCATTAGCTTCACAGTATGAGAACGAAGTTAGGTGCACTTTATGGGAACCTGAGGTACATTGAATGAGAATGTATTAGTTTCATGGTATGATAAAATACATTGCACCCGCGTATTCGCAGATTTGTAAACATTTTTTTCAATTTTTCACCCATTTTCTGACCCCCAAAAATGCTTATTTGCCGTTTATCCACACTTTAAGAATTTTAAAGCCAAAATTATAATGGCTGTCAGTTATCCGAATGACAGCATATGACGTTCACCTCAAGAAAACAAACTATTCACTGTATGAGAAGATATGAGGTTCACTGTGTTAGAACATACAGTATAAGGTACACTGTAAGAGAGGGATCCAGTAAATTTCAAGTATTTTGGGAAACATACTTTGGTGGACGGCTAATGTTAGCCACTTCTAACCAGTGAGCCGTCGACTGGCTAGCGGCTTGGCCTCTCATTACTTTTTATCACAGGTTGATTTTTTTTTATTGTTATTGATTTTACACTGGTTTACAATGTGTGTGACAATATATGAATGTTTTGGGTATGAGCTGCATGAGCGACTGTTGGAAGCGCCGCCACATCACGGCGGTCCACTTCCTGTCGTCGCGCTAAATGCTGCTGGGCTAAGCCACTCTTGGCCTACATACGAGCCTAAAACAGCAGATTAGGGAACTGTCCTTCTAATCCCATGCACCAGGGCATGTGCCACTGTCGCCATGGAGCCAGCAGCCAATCGGTTTGCAGCTATTGTTGCTCTAGCCCCGCCCATACCAATCCTTAACATCTCTCTTTTTTGATTATCTCCTTTTTTTTTTTTTTTGCATATCTCTATCAAAATAAAAAGCCCCCCCTGCCACTCCCCCCTTACCAGTTGGCTTCCCCGATGCACCCCGTCACCTAAATCACCAGGCCTGAGATTAGGGTTAATCTGGACCTTGTGTCATCCCGCATCCATCCATCCAGCACCAACCCCCACACAGCTCCCTCTTTACCAAAGAGGCTTTGCTTTTCAAATCCTTTCTGCCTCCATCCTCCCCTTGCGATGTCTTTTCCGCCAACTTTTCCCTCCCGCCGTAGCCAATCGGCGAGCAGAGAACCTGTCCCCGAGCTACACTGCTGAAGACACACGAGCAACTGGATTCATTGTTTCCCCCTGCTTTCAATGCATTCGGAATTGGGCAGCGCTGCAGTGAAAAGTGGGTTGCGTGCAGAGTGCTGGATGGTGGCTTGCCGTACAATGGAGGGGCTTTTAAGTGATTTAGATGGAAGTGTAGAGGAGTCATCCCAAAAATCGCCCATTAAAACAGCCGGGTCCTCGCTCAATCCCAGCCCTCGGGGTCAAAATGAAGGGTCCACAATGGTGGCGTCAGCAAACATATTGTTCCCCAGTGTCCTTTTCATCCGTTTGGCTTTGTCTCAGCACATAAATGGCATATTCTCCCTCAAGCAAAGTCTCTTCAGGAATAATAATGATAAAAAAAAGCTGGTGGGACGAAGATTTAGCAAAAGATGTAGGCCAGAAATAGTTTGCAGATGGAGGAAGGGGATGTAAAGAAAGAAGACCCTCGAGCGTTGGTAAAGATGCTTCAATGAGAAAAAGACCGCAGACCATCATAAAAATGTAAAGAGTCAACATGTATTTTTCTCATTGGAAATACAGTGGTTACTTGACTGCGTCTAATTCGTTCCGTGATCACGCTCAAAACAGTCTTATCACAAACCCTTTTTTCCTCATTGATATGAATGAAAATTACATTATTCCATTCTAGGCCCCCAATAAAACAACACTCCCAAAAAATGTAACGTGTTTTTATTGAGATAAATAGCACTCGAAAAGCAGGGGTTTCAAACTCTTTTGTTTAGTTACCGTTTTCCCCAGAGGACCATTATGACTGTGAAACCATATAAATGTTTAATCGCCTCATCATATTATTAAATATACACAACAAATTGATGTATAATTGGTTTTAATATCTGAAGATAAAAGTTTGTTCAGTTACTGAAAAAAGACCACAAAAACGCTTGCAATATTTTAACAATTAATTATTATATATGACAATTTAACATTTTGGTACAGATTTGAACAAGAATCATGGAAGTTGATGCACATGATTTGCTTTAACGGGCCACATGAAATGATGTGGCGTGCTGGGTCTGGCCCCCGTGCCTTGAGTTTGAAACCCATGCGCTACAGTATTGTACATAAACTGTGTGTGCATTATGAAAATTCATTGTGCGACTCTTTCTTATGTAGGCACCTTGGCCACCAGGGGGCATTATAATACATACAGATTTCAACAAAGATGGTGGTCACAAGGCGGCACGGTGAACGACTGCTTAGCACATCTGCCTCACAGTTCTGAGGACCGGGGTTCAAATCCGGGCCCCGCCTATGTGGAGTTTGCATGTTCTCCCTGTGCCTGTGGGGGTTTTCTCCGGGCACTCTGGTTTCCTCCCACATCCCAAAAACATGCATGGTAGGTTGATTGAAGACTCTAAATTGCCCTGTGTGAATGTGTGCGCGAATGGTTGTTTGTTTCTATGTGCCCTGCGATTGGCTGGCGACCGGTTCACGGTGTACCCCGACTCTCGCCCGAAGATAGCTGGGATAGGCTACCACACGCCCGCGACCCTAGTGAGGATAAAGCAGTACAGAAAATGGATGGATGGATGGCGGTCACAACTCCTCAGTAAGCTGCAGTAACATAATTTTTCGCAACTTTCCATACCTTTTACCGCGTCCTGCGCTACTAAAATAATAACTGTTGCTATTGATGTTTGGTAATGTGGTACATGTTTATTGTGTTGTTACTGTAGTCATTAATCCTGCTGCCAATCATTGACCTACAGTGGGTACGGAAAGTTTTCAGACGCCCTTAAATTTGTCACTCTGTTATATTTCAGCTGTTTGTTAAAATCATTTAATTAATTTGTTTTCCTCATTAATGTACACACAGAAAAAAAACGGAATTGTTAAAAAAATTTCTGATTTATTAAAAAAGAAAAACTGAAATATCACACAGCCATAAGTAGTCAGACCCTTTGCTGTGACACTCATATATTTAACTTGGGTGCTGCCCATTTCTTCTGATCATCCTTAAGGTGGTTCTACAGCTTCATTGGAGTCCAGCTGTGTTTGATTATACTGATTGGACTTGATTAGGAAAGCCACACCCCTGTCTATATAAGACCTTACAGCTCACAGTGCATGTCAGAGCAAATGAGAATCATGAGGTCAAAGGAACTGCCTGAAGAGCTCAGAAACAGAATTGTGGCAAGGCACAGATCTGGCCAAGGTTACAAAAAAAATTCGACTGCACTGAAGGTTCCTAAGAGCACAGTGGCCGCCATAATCCTGAAATGGAAGATGTTTGGGACGACCGGAACCCTTCCTAGAGCTGCCCGTCGGCCAAACTGAGCAATTGGGGGAGAAGAGCCATGGTGAGTGAGGTAAAGAAGAACCCAAAGAGGCTGTGGCCGAGCTCCAGAGATGCAGTCGGGAGATGGGCAAAAATTCTAGAATATCAACCATCACGGCAGTCGGGGCTTTATGGCAGAGTAGCTCGACGGAAGCCTCTCCTCAGTGCAAGACACATGAAAGCCCGCATAGTGTTTGCTAAAAAACATCTAAAGGACTCCAAGATGGTGAGAAATAAGATTCTCTGCTCTGATGAGACCAAGATAGAAATTGTTGGCCTTAATTCTAAGGGACATGTGTGGAGAAAACCAGGCACGCTCATCACCTGTCCAATACAGTCCCAACAGTGAAGCATGGTGGTGGCAGCATCATGCTGTGGGGGTGTTTTTTAGCTGCAGGGACAGGACGACTTGTTGCAATCGAAGGAAAGATGAACGCGGCCAAGTATAGGGATATCCTGGACAAAAACCTTCTCCAGAGTGCTCAGGACCTCAGACTGGGCCGAAGGTTAACCTTCACACAAGACAATGACCCTAAGCACATAGCTAAAATACCAAAGGAGTGGCTTCAGAACAACTCTGTGACTGTTCTTGAATGGCCCAGCCAGAGCCCTGACTTAAACCCAATTAAGTATCTCTGGAAAGACCTGAAAATGGCTGCCCACCAACGTTCACAATCCAACCTGACAGAACTGGAGAGGATCTGCAAGGAGGAATGGCAGAGGATTCCCAAATCCAGGTGTGAAAAACATCATTCCCAAAAAGACTCATGGCTGTATTAGCTCAAAAGGGTGCTTCAACTAAATACTAAGCAAAGGGTCCGAATACTTATGGCTGTGTGATATTTCAGGTCTTTCTTAATAAATCTGCAAATATTTCAACAATTCTGTTTTTTTCTGTCAGTATGGGGTGCTGTGTGTACATTAATGTGGAAAAAATGAACTTAAATTATTTTAGCAAATGGCTGCAATATAAAAAAGAGTGCACATTTTAAGGTGGTCTGAATACTTTCCGTACCAAGTGTATCTCAAGGCCAAATATTCGAAATAAGCAAATACTTGAAATGTAGTCTATGGAAGTTATTTTATTTATTTTTTAATTTTAAAAAACCTGAAGTTGTTTAAACATGCTGTTCAAATCCCTTAAAACTTAATGAATATTTTATACATATATTTCCAGCTAAAGTATTTTTAAAGGTTGACATGTTTACAGTGGAAAAAATATCAACGTATTATAGTTTTACAGAATTTTTTGTCATTGGGGACGAATTAGTGTGAATGAATGGGACCTCTCAAGGGTTAAAATTTCTAACTGTCATACCGGTGTAATTAGAAGTTAATCATGTCAGGGCAATGCACTAATCAACCAGAAATATAATTTTTGTCTAATATAATTTGTATACTGTATAATATAATAATTTATGATGTACAGTTATTTTTTTTAACATCGATATGTTTCATAAACCCACCCGCGTTAGGAAAGAAATTGTGATATAGAAAGACCATATATACAAAAACACGGTCAAACGTATACACACTCCTTCAAGTATTCCTTAGCACCTGTTCTCATTCTCTCACTGTCGAGAAATGGGAGACCGTCGTATGACATCACTTTGAGGAAATGAAAAGAGCATGCTTGCTTCAGGCTGTTAATTTGTCCCTCCAGTTGAAGTTTACCGTAAAACGGACACATTAAACAAAAGACAATTAAACATAGCATATATAAACACCAAAATGTGTACCCAAACCATATAATAATGAAAGTCTGTGAGTTTATTGAAAACAATTAATGCAAAATCTCATAGACAGGCTAATTGAAATTGTTGACGATGTTTCAATAATTATAAACTCTAAATTCTAACTTGCGTGTAAACGTACTGTGAATAAACAATAGCTTAAAAATCAGGTTTGTAGCGACGGCGTGAAAGATGACGCACATTATAACCAAGGTTCACGTTTATCGTTAAAATCGATGAATCCTCCAGCCTAACATTGAATGCACGTCTAGGAAAATAGTCCAACTTTTGTTACATGAAGGACGGGCCTAAGTACGACGGCAATTTTGTCACGTTGTCGCTTTATGAATATAAATCTCCCATGGAGCGTCACGCTGCTTTTAACCGACCGTGGCAGAGCAATCAAACCCTTTTGTTTTTCAAACCATCCCACCTGCTCATCGCCACGTCGGAGGGCCCTTTTGAAGCGGCGCGAGGCGGCATGATTTATTATTCTAATTAGTGCAAAGTAAGACTCAAGCAATAGCACAATTACACACCCAAAGAACGCCCAAAAACGTTCATCAGACTTGCGAATCACACTGTTGCTTTGAAACAAACAAACCACCACGTTCCCGATTCCCGGCCAACAACATGGCGGCCGGCGTACCGCGTTTGCAATACACCGCACTGCGTGTGTTTTTTCATTTCCAGGTCACTTGATAATCTCTTTGATACTTAAAGCACATCTGCACGTCGCTCTGCTCTCGTTGGCTCACAATGAAACAGCTGCAAGCTGGCGTACGCATTAAATCCTGCGGCGCAACACACACACACATGCACAAACCTACACAAGCATGTACACACGCAAGTGCCCATTAGAGGGCATGAGCATAATGGTGCACACATGCTCATATATATATACTGTATTTAAACACACATATGTGATATGAACACGGGAGCAGCCAGGCGCGATATGCATACAACTGTATACACACACATGCACACACACACACACACACACACACACACACACACACACACACTCACTCATAATTAACCTTTTATAGTACAAAGAACCATAGTTGGTCATGTTCTAAGTGGAGCCTGAAACTGGAATTGCAAAATTTAAGAAAAAAAAAAGAAATAATATATATATGCCATTTAAAACATCATAATTCATAATAATAAAAAAATAAAGGATGATCATTTCAATTTAAACAATGAAATTCACTTCAAGTTAGTTCAATTTAAACAGGTTATATAGTTCAAAAATACATATTGTATGTTTTAGAAAGACTTACATGAAGATACATTTATATAATTTAGAAACATTATAATCTTATACATTTCTATAATAATATTTTTTTAAAAAGATTCAAATTCATATGATGAATTTAACTTTTTGGAATGAACAGAGAGTTAAAAGTTAAGTATTGAACTAGATTCCAGTTGTCTTTAAAATGTCTAAATTCATTTACATTGCATTGTTAACGAAAAGGTACAGCTAAACATAATTTGTCAGATTATATGTATTGTAAATAGCATTATTGCAGCATACTGATGATGTGACAAAAAAGGTTCAGGGGTTAATTAAGTTTTCTGAAAACAATTATCGTACATGACTTTAATATTGTTTATCTGGCATTCTTTGAAATATGACCATAGATAAGCAGAGTGTAATTGAATAAAATAATAATATTTTTCATGAAATACATTAAAATGTGACATTCAGTTCAAATGAGGTTTCATGATAATATTAACAGACTGATAATGTCCCAAAAGTGAATATACTCCTGCACCCCAAAATGATGTCTTACAAAACAATAGTATCAGTAACAATATTTTATTATGTATTATGTTTTCTTCTTCTTGTTGTTGTTCTTCTTCTTCTTCTAGTCATTAGATAAAGAAGATGAGGGGCCACGAGACAGAATCTTTGGGCACACCAGTGAAAATGGGAGAATGTATAATAATATACCAAACAATGTTGTTGGTATATTGGAAAGTAGATCTTGTGAATTTGGAGTTTAAAACAAAGAGTACATTTATAGAGAAATGCATAAACTGAGTCAGACTATAAAAAATATAAAATAAATATGACCATACATTAAAATTTATGTTAAGTGGAACATAAATATGGACACACACAACATAGTGGAGAGACCACATGTCAGAGTCTACTGAGGCACTAATCGCTGTTAAAGACTACCGATTTTTTTTCCTGACAGGAGCATTTATTCCTAAAAACACATTTTTGGTATAATATTAAACAGAATTGCCGCTAATAACAAGTGGAACACAAATATGGACACACGCAGCATTGCGAAGCAATCACATGGCAGTCTACTAGAATGCCGATTGCAGTTGAAGACACTGCCATATTTAATACTACGTTCTATTACAACATGCGGTAAATCGCTCCATTGAGAAACTGTTTACTGTGTTCGGTAGATGCTGCTTTTTTTTTGGTTAGAGACTGAATTCAAATGGACCAAGCAGGTATCTAAATGACAGTTCCTACCCAAATTTGTCCTGATTTGAAATGACCATCTGTAAGTGGAGGTCTCTTTTTATACAATCACATTTTTAAACTAATATTAAACAGATTTGCTATTACAGTGGAACCTCGGTTTTCAAACACCCTAGTTTTAATATGATTTGGTTTTCGACAAATGTTTTTGTCAATGTTTTGTCCCAGTTTTTGTACAGCTGCTGTTTTTTTGCAGGAAAAAAAAAGCGACTCAGCCATTCATTTCCCTGAGTCGATGGCCGTTCATCCATTTCGTAAATTGTGTTAAACGGGTTCAACAGACAACAAGGCATATTCCACAATGAAAGCTCAAGGTTATAACCCTGCCTGTCTGCGACGCAACACTTGTACAACATCGGCGTGTAACATCCTGTCAAAAGTCAGACCCTCAAAACGAAAGCAAACATTTAATAACACAATTTCACCACAATTTCTTTGGCCCATGGTGGCTTATTTAGCAGCAATGTTGCCCCAACTTGCCCGAGTGTTGCCGAGGACACGGGGAGGTTTATTATTGCGTGGAGTTGTTAATAAAAACATGTACTGTGGGATATGCCTTGCTCTCTGTTGAACTTTTTTTTACACAATACAACTAAAAGTTCAGAGTGCCAGCCATTTGATAAAGAAGGCGAGCGACACAATAGCCAACTTGTAGCCAATTATGAAAATGGCTCCTCTTTCTCCCCTCGCCGTATTCCTTACACCATGAAGAGTCTTAAATTAAGGTAAAAGTGATGTTAAATGTTCATTTATCCACTTGATTAGTCATTTGTATTTATTTCACAGTGTTTTCTGTTTATACAAATATAGTTATTCTCCATAAAGTGTTTTGTTTTTTTTCCCCTATTTTTAGATGAACAGATTTATTGGCTGTAAATGTGTTTTCCCATGGGAAATATTGCTTTGGTTTTTGTATCATTCCGTTTTAGTCAAACTTTCTGGATCAGATTAATTACGAAAACCTAGGTTCCACTTTATATTACAACTTGTGTCAAGTTGAACAATTACATGGACACAGAGAACCTTGTGGAGAATGCTAATAGTCATTAAAATGACACTCTCCACATAACGTGAGATTATTTTTTAAAACCAAACTCATTCTTTACTGGCGCTGTCACTATCAAATCTTTTTAGAATTTATTCTCCTATTGAGTATTGGTCCAATAATTGAATACGTATCACCCCCCCCCCCACCCCCTCCCCACACACACACACACTATTAAAACACACAGACACACACACACACACACACACATATATATATATATATATATATATATATATATATATATATATATATATATATATATATATATATGTGTATAATATATTTTTTTTTACTACTAACGTATTTTATTCTCATGAATGGACTCCAAGCCTTTAATCTGCATATGTTAGTACTGAGTGTATGGTGTAAATTTGGTATACAGAATTTGAGTCCGCAAAATACAGAATGCTAAACGGCTGGCAATCGCGATTAGCATTAATGCGCTAGCGATTCCGATTTTAGGTTAAAAAAAATTCAGCTCACCTATAAAACATGTTCAACTGTATGTACATTCCACATCTAACAGTGTCTTAAAATCATTTACAGATGCTTCTCCGTCATTTTTGGCAAAGTTTATCCGTTGCCCAACAAACATTGGTTCCGGCAGCACAAACTTGGTTCCAGGCGGAACTTTTGTTGTTGTTTTTTTTCAACTTATTTCTTAAGTCGACTTTAGATGAGTGTTTTTTAATTTATTTTCCCCAGGCCTATTTACAACATGCAGTGAGTCTGCACACTGAGAGACTGTTTAGGTGCTGCTGTTTTGGTTAGCAACAGAGTTGCTACTGAACTTGTTGGCGTGTAGAATTCAAGCAGAGAGGCAAGGAAGGTATGAAATGGTATGCATTGTTTTCTTGTAGTTGGTTGCACACGGTGATGCCGCAGACAACCAGACATCATCAAGGTAGTGTTTGCATTCACTCCACGGCCCCCATTTTTCCTCATTCTCCCGACACCCCAATCATCCTGCATCAACAGGCAGGTGAAACCGGCGCTTGGTTCATCTCTTTGCCTATTTCCTGCGCTTTCTTTCTGCTCTTCTCCTTCTCCCCTCCTCGCTCTATTTCCATACGTGCGCTTGCACTTCGCTCGTGTCGGGGTAATTACCTGGCATTTGCATTGCAAAGTCGCCCATGCCGCCCTCAGCTCCTCCGCAGGTGATTGAGCTTCATTTCCGCGCCAGATAAGTGAGCCAGGAAGAGGAAGAGAGGGAGTTTTAAAAAGGAGAGCTAGATAGGGAACTGCAGCAGGGTGTGATGTTATTCTGGCTCGCAGTACACGCACAGAAACAAAGTCGTGACTTTTCCGTCACTTGTAGAGCATATAGGAGGAGGCATTAGGCGCCCACACATAAATAATCATCCTTATTACTGTCAAGTCACAGCAGTGGAATCATACAGGCCCCTTACAAAGTGTCACTAGGGGCTTACGGTTTCGTTTAATGCATTTTCCGAGATCACGAGGAAGCCTATCAGTGTGACAATCTGTTCGCAGCTTTGTGTGCTAAATGTATAGCATCCATAATGATGAAATGAGCCTGAAGCCAACTGATGGAAAATGTATACGTATGTATGCAAACGTATATGTATAGGTGGATTTCTGTGTATTCTTACATAACTTTATGTCTCACATTTGCTGACTAGCTTAATATTGACTGATGAGTGATTAAACTTTTTGTATGTTTGTGATTGGAGGATGGTTACCATTTGATTAAAGGAGGAGGAGGATGACAAACTCAGACGGGACCGTCTTCTTGGGATGGGAGACGACAATGGTAGTCAGAGCATAGTCCATGTTTAGTGATGGGCGTGACTTATAAATGTATAAGTGAGGCTCAGAGAAATGTTCTTTGAACAACCACTGTGTATCCTGTTTTTGCTGTAGGGTTTCTGTTGCTTGCTGCAAGAATTTTAAATCGTCTTTAAGCTTATATAGGTCTCCTAGATATTATTGAAGGAATTTTAACTCGAACAGCAACCAAAGTGTTGTAAACGAAAGCGTAGCCTGCTTACTAAATAACGAGCAGCTAACAAAGAAAATAGGATGGCCTTGCGGATTTTTTCAGTTTCGTTTGTGAAATTGAAATTCTGTTTTTGGTGTTTGCCCTGCCCCAGAATGCAAATAGTCGTCACGTCTCTCTGACACTGAACAGATAATCTGCCTGCCGTCTGTCTTGGAAGCTCCTGTTTTCAATCATTAGTTTTCACCATTTTTCAGAAGGGAAGGTGTAAATTTGCCCAAGGAGACCGGTAGCATAGTTGCTAATGACCGCAAAGGAAAAGGAGGGGGCGCTAGCCGGTCTCGACTGATGCGCCAACACACTAGCAAAGCGTTCTGGGATTTGTAGGAAGCTTATTAGCGGTGCACGTACTCTACAGTTTACTGGCAGGCCAGCTCGAATACACATTTGAAATGGTCTCGCGGCCCAAATATAATTACATCAAATCTGGCCCGTGGACCTGAGTTTGACATGTATGATTTGCAGGTTACTTTCCTCTGTAATGTGGTTTCTAGTTGATTCCTGTTAAAGCGTATCAGTCAGAAATTCACTCATTCTTGGATCCCAACTGTACATTTGTACAGAATCGGCGCAAGCGGTCGGAGGGGCTAGCTAGGGCTCGTCAACAGAACCGCAGCTACATGACTGCAAAACAATTTTTGTCCACTTCATTCGCGCAGCGGCATATCTGAAACTCGCTCATGTTACGAATTTTGGCTCGCAATACAAAGCAAAAAAAGGAATCAGTCAAGTGATGGCTCATAACTCAAAAAACTTGGAAATTATGGCCCGCATAAATCAGGGTAACACTGTAGTTTACTTTCTAAAGAAGCGCAACATGATGTCAGGTATGAGAACTAGCTAGCTAAACTCAGGCACAACTCCAGGTAGCATTGTTCTGCTCCATGCAACTCTGGAAGCAGGAATTCAGAACATTAAGAGATCGATTTTCACACCTCCTTAAAATACTTTTAAATGAATTTATCATTGAATTAAAGCAACATGCCGTTTTAAAATGTTGCAGTAACAACTTCGTTATTATCTCCAATGGGATGGTTAGAGGTTTTAATATAGCTGTTGGTGCGCATCATAGCAATGCTACAGTGAATTAAACATAACCAGCTAAATGCTTGTTTACAGACGATTTACTGTATTTGCATTATTTGGGATCCCACCGCCATTTATTTTGCATGCACTTTAACAAGGTATTATTCCCCTTTCCGGATTAACGCCTCCAAAATGGCAAAAAAAAAAAAAGCCACAGCAGCAGCCCGCGCTCCAACCTGAGAAGAGGCCTCTGAGCGCCGTCGTATGGTACGGGCTCATTTGCATGCACGCCACCACCGATATTTATTTCAATTTAATTTCATTCCCGCACGCGTTGTGGCGTAGGCTTTTGTGCCAGAGTCATATTAACCCCTTGACTAGTTATTATGCGGTGCACGGCGTAGCCCACGCGCCATGAATATTCATATCCGTGGTGTTTTCCACCGGCCGCCCTCCCCCCCTCCGATTCCCTCCTCACCCTCACGCTGTGGTGGCTTGCAAGTGTGCCACACTCATCCATTTGTCTCTCCATTCCTTCCCTCTACAAGCTTAACTGCGTTTGCGTTGGTGTCCACTGAGGCTCGAGAACATGTCAGATAAGACTCAGATGCCGAGCAGGGAGCGCACCCTCGCCGGACGAAAAGAGAAAATGGCTGTCGCAGGTAATTAATGTCATGTCAAGGTGAGGGATTGGTGGTGGACTTGCACACAAACATGGGAGTGGGAGCTACACTGCAAAAACTGGACTCAAGGAGAAAACAAGAAAAAAGGAATGATCAGGAATGTATAACTTAATTTAAGCAAAATTATCTGCCTATATTATTTAACTTGGCTAGATTTCTTAAAACAAGTAAACAACTTGCCTAAAAAAAACACAGCTGTCTTAAAACTGGTGTAATTAAACCTATAACACACCTGTAGAATTATGGTATTTCTTTTTTTTTTAAGATCTACATATAACCATCAAAAAAATATTAAGAAGTTATAATGCTTATCTTGTTAAGGACAAAATGTTTGGAGCAAGCAAAATGATACTGGTACACAAAATCTCCTGGTAAGAAGAAATATCTTGGCAGATGAAAAACTAGCATACGTTGCCCTGATTGGAAATATTTAATCTTGGTTAGATTTTAGTTTTTGTATTGTATGAGTCTTATGGCCTAGTTCTTCTTTTTCTCTTTTGAATCTTTATCAGTGAAACATGAAATACACACACACAAACACACAAAAAGTTCAAGTCTCTCTGAAGCGAAATTGTTTTTGTTGTGATTGTGCTTACCATTACTAAATACAAGTGAATTTTCCTCTGGAAAATTCAAGTCAACTTATATAGGATACAAATATGAATGTATAGTATGTGTAGTGCAGTCGTATCAGTCGTATCATCCATTTGCCTCAGGCCTTCCTGGGTGGATTTTGCATGTTCTCGTCATGCTTGCGTGGGTTTTCTCCAGATATTCTGGGTTCCTCCCACATTACAAAAACATGCATGTTAGATTCATTGAAGACTCTAAATTGTCCATAGGTTTGTGTACTGTATCTGTGCCCTGCGATTGACCCGTCGTCCATGGTGTACCCCGCATCTCACTCAAAGTGAGCTGGCAGAGGCTTCAGTTCACCCGTGACCCTATGAGGAAAAGTGCGATAGAAAATGAATGGATGGATGAATAATAGTGTAGTGTACTACTTTAAAATCAGTTATAGTTTTTTAAAACAGTTGTGTTTAAAGAAACTTAAGTTTTAACATTATTAACGCATACAAGTATGGGGTCCTCAGTTTATGACGGAGTTCTCCGGCAATGTAACCGGAATTTGAACAGAACGTCGTCATAATCCTAGGACCCCTCTTTGCACAGCTATGATGATTTTGTCCAGTTCCTACAATATATACCAAAAGGCTGTCTGCAATGTTATTAGGAGCAAACATGGTGTGTTTTGTTTGACTGGTTCTCCTAGTCATCACCTGCCTCTTCTTGCCAAAGTGCATCATGGGACGATGGGTCCAGAGGGCCCATCTGGGCATTACGCGCATGAAGGCTCCGCCCCGTCGTAAGTTCCTGCTCCGTCTGTCCAAGCAGCTCGGAGACACCGCATGGCACAAATCTGTTCCACCCCCTTTTCATGGCAGGGAGGATTTGGGGGACAGCTTAGTTTGTTTGAGTGTGGCCCGAGTGGGTGTTGGGGAAGTGCATGTTTGCAAGCATGGTCAATTATAGCTTCCTGTACATGTGCATCCCCCCTCGTTAAAATAAAGACCCCTTCTATTGAAGATGCTCCCTGTTCTCCTCCTCCCTTCCTTGCCTCTCTACTGTCTTTCTATTGTACGTGCGAACCTTGGCACGAACGATTCAGTGGCAGATTGCTACATGGTAGGGGCACAACAGCTATTATTTTCAGCCAGTGCGGGTTAGACTGCCAATATTTCTTCCATACAGGATAGCAGGGGCAGTGGGCGTCAGCTGACCAGCATCAGTATCAGACCTTTAAAAGCAGCTTCTTGGTGGAGATGCATTTACAGAATGTCTTTTAGGAAATTAAACATCCATAGTGTTTATAAACAATTAAACATCCATAGTGTTTATAAACAACACATGAAAAACAAGACCGGGATTGGCTCATAGTTTCAACGGTCTACATGCTTATAATGCCTTCGGATTGTAATATTTTGTCTTACTATTTTATTCCTTAGGCTCCGGCACGACCGTGACCTATGTGAGGATAAAGCAGTACAGAACATGGATGGATGGATATTTTATTCCTATTTGTGTTTTGAATCCACAATGGTTCACTGACTAAAGTAGTAGAATATTTACAGGTATGGAAGAATATTTTGAGTTTAAAGCAATATCCCTCTTTTGGGAAGAGTTTCCACAAACTCTGTAGATTTTCTGAGGTCACCAATGTTGGACCTGGCTCACAGTCTCTTTTCGAGTTCATCCTATAGGTATCTGATGGGGTTGCGGTCCGGATTCTCACCCAATCATGCCTTTAAACCCCTAATAGAAACCCTTGAATATAAACTATCCAGAATTGTCCCAATCCTTGGGAGGGTGACAAATACGAATCCAAGGGGAACTAAGGGGTCTCTAGTTCAAACCCTG
This sequence comes from Phycodurus eques, assembly GCF_024500275.1. Taxonomy (NCBI): domain Eukaryota; kingdom Metazoa; phylum Chordata; class Actinopteri; order Syngnathiformes; family Syngnathidae; genus Phycodurus; species Phycodurus eques. The sequence goes on along the minus strand of NC_084538.1, from coordinate 7,632,112 downwards.
ATTATCTTATGTTACATTATGTTTGTCCGATTTTGTCCTTTTGGTTTTGCCACTTGGTTTTGAGATGAACTGCAGTTAACATGAAATGGGTTTTCAGAATATCAGTAGGATTTAGATACTTACATGGAAGGAGATGGATCTAATTCCACAAGGTTTTTCATTTATTGTTGACCTTGTTCCTGAAAGGGCTCTCACTTGTATAGTGATGGTTCTACCTTAAAAGTGCTCATTAGTGCTTTAATATGTCATTGTTCTACTACTGATGATGCAGCATCAGGAGAATTTAGGGGTTCGATATCTGGCTTAAGGAGTGAAGTGTTCACAGGCGGCCTTGGGGATTGAACCTGGAACCTTAGGGTTTGGAGACCACCACTCTGGTACCCTGGACATTCTGCCCCATCATCATTGTACCCCCTCAACTCATATTTCAATTTGTATAGAACTGAATGTGCCGTGGGCTTGGCAGTCAATCAGAATCAGAATCATCTTTATTTTTCAAGTATGTCCAAAAACCACACAGGGCACACACAATAGCAACTGATTTGGTTGTCAGGACAGAAAACCCACACTGATTCCAGGTTGAACACCCAACTCTGGGTCCTTTCTGTGTGGATTTTGCCTTTTTCCAATTTCCTAGAATTCCCACCTTGACCGAGGTGTTGACAGCTTGGTCACCACAATGTACAGGGGAGAATCCCTTCATGGTGGACTCCCAGAGTCAGTGGGTCTTCTGAACTTTCTCCAAGTACACTTGGGTACCCAACTTTCGATTAGGCAATTACTTTCTGTGCCATTTGATAGGCTATCAAAGTAGTTGTGTAGCTCACTGTGCATGGTTTATTGTAACACATCTTTGCACCTCTGCTTATGGAACTTATGGAAAGGAGACAGATCTTCTCTCTCAAAGTCAAGAAAACTACATGAAGCCTGACGAATGGGCCGTAACAGCGAGCTGAAGCCACATTGTTTTGTTCATTTGGCTGTATTCTTGGACCACCTCCCCATCAGCCTTGCCTCCCCTCCCCTGTTACCCCTACTCCTCCTCACCCCCTTCCCATCCTCCAATACAGCAGAGGGTAGTTGGCACCAGTATAAAGCTTCAGCCTCTTCCGACGACTCGTGCCTAGCTTGCTGCCAACCTGTGTGAAGCTGGGAAGAGGAGTAGTGAAAGGGAGGGAAGAGGAAGAGAAATGAGGGAATGGATTATTTTTTTTTTTTTGGGGACGGGAACAAAACGAGCAGCCCAGAAATCGACCTTGCCGTCACAGGTTTTGGCATCCAGGGATATCGCCCCTCCCATGTTTCGCCGCCTGGACTTCACATTTTGGTGAGGACGAGGGCCACGGGTAAAGCCGGAGGCCAATAATGGCCAAATGCCCACAAAAACGAATCAAACTGGACTTTATTATACTTTCACTAAAAAATACTGGTGGTTGCTTTGCCCTCGACTGCCGGTGACCAGCAGCTATTTTGATTGAGCACAAATGCCTGTTTAATGGCAACAAAAGATGACCCAAGAGTCCCACTGTCGTTGGACATCCTTGAAAACGAAAGCACAGAAAGGCAATTTCGAATTCCAAGTTAGACATCTTGTTTTGGACTTTTCTCAACACCTTTTTGTGCTAGGTGAAGTACTTGTTGAAGCGTACGGGTTGTTGATGGTTTGGGAGGAGGGAGGTTTGGGGGTTACGCTGGTGGAAGCCTGGCACAGCCTGGACCTCAGCCAGCTGCTTTATTCAGGGGGAGGAGGGAACACACCCACAGCAAAAGCTGGTGTGAGAACGATCGGATTGCGTGCTTTTGTTGGTTAGAAGAGCGTAAGGCATGATGGGAAGGCGGTACGAAGTGAAGTTGGTGAGCAGCTGGCAGAAGCGAGAACAGGCATTTTCTTACATGTCATCATTTTGCCTCTTGTTGTTTGTGTATTTGTTTGTTACTTTCACCAAGTGTGTTTCAATCACAGTTTGTTGCCACCAAAGGTTTTAAAGGTGGTAACAGAAGGCCATTACAGTTTGATGCAGATCGAAATTTTCAAACCTTTAGGGTTTGCAGTCTGCTTGATTTAGGGCAAATTGGAACGGCAGTTACCCAACAGATCCAGCTATGAAAAAGCTTGTGTGTTGTGCAGTAGTTGTTACTGATTTTCTAATGTGTATCATTGCCACCTACAGGACTGGAGGGGAATTGTATGTCAATATTGATAACATATCTTTGGCCTTGACCGGAAACCTCTTATCTACCAAATTTTGTCAGTTTCATATATTTTTAGAAATTGATACTATTGGTCTGTCCCTACGTGGGTCTGGTATTTTTACAAATTATTGACCAATCTAAAGTGTTAAAATGGCTTGCTCTCTTTGACAATACAATGTTATTGGATCAACAAACATGCCTGGGTTTTTTGTTTTGTTTTCCTGAATAAAGATGTTTTTGGAGAGGTGAGGATTCTGCCTAACGTCAGCGTTATGTACTTGCTGTGTTTGGTACTTGCTGTGTTCGGTACTCAATGGAGGAATGGATTAGTGGCATTGTTGTTCATTTCAGTGGGGAAAGAAAGAGGATTTTAAATATGAGCGATTTGACTTACTAGCAGTCACAGAACAAATTAAACTTGTAACTCAAGGCACCACTGTATTGACCAATCTAAGTGTTGATGGCTTGCTCTTTGACGATGCAAAGGGGGTTGGCGGGGTTTGTGGGGTGGGGCGTCGGGTTGGCAGGTGGGGGTGGCATTGAGTCCCTGCGGGCCCCACCGAGTGGCCAGTTGTCGCCTCGGTGGGTCCGGCGGACCGCCCTGGGTCCCTCGATGTGGGACGTGTCCTGTCCACCGGGTTGCTCTCGGTGGACTCCTGGGCCCGATCCCGCCCCTCGATTGATTGGGTGGGGTCCACAGCCTCCGCGGTGCAGGCGCAGCAATTACAGGACACTTCTGTCAGTCTTTGTGCATGTAAAACGGTGTCAATTCACTTGCATGTGTCCGCAGGCACACACCCCTGGGACTCTTTCGCTGGGTGTGGGACCACTCACTTATTGCGACAAATAAATCATGAATATGCGAATTGCTTGTGTATCCCCTCACTCATACTCTCATCCTATAGACTTTTATCATTTACATAGTCAAGCCCACCACACTTCAGTTGTACAGCCGGGTTCACTACCCTTGCCCTGCATGCTTCTTCTCCTGTCATTGTCCTCTTCTAGCTTGTCCTGTCCTTCCCTCACAGGGTGTAGCACTACAGCCCCATGCAACACTCATATTTAATGTTTCATTGTTGTAGATAATGTAATGACTGACTTTTCTCATCCTGTTTACAATTAGTGCTTTTTCTTTTGTCTTCATTTCTCTCTCACCTCTAGAAACTTTGTTCTGTTCGACTGATTGACTCTGATTCTCAATAAACTTCAATTATAATACTAAGAAACCACAGCGGAAGCTTAAAAACTCCACTATGACACAGTAAAACTGTTCCGGCATAAAAGGGATACAGATCCTCCTTTCTTCTTGACCTAACAGCCGAACAGGAAAAAAAAAAAAATGCAAAAAAATAAAAGTTAAACTATTGAAACCATTTGAACTTATTCGCTAACTAAAACAGCATCACCGCCTTTTGAAATCTCTCAAGGTGAATTTGAGTATGGCGTTCACTGTGCAGTATTAAAAATGAAGGTACAATATGTGAAGACAGTCTTTAACTTCACCTGAAATTAGCATTCCAGTAGACTCTGACACGTGGTCACTCCACAATGTGTGGTACAACCATGTTTACCTTGTTAGTTCTGCCAAGTCTTTTCTGCTCTGAATTTCTCCACAATAGATTTTTGTTACGAACTCCTGTTTCACTTGACTTCACTTGACATGACTTGTAATTCACCAGTAACATTGTTAAATATTATTCCAATACACTCATCTGTTGCATCTTCCTAGCCATTTAATCCCTTCGTTGCTTTGGCAGGCCAATCGCTCCTCGTCCCACTCCTCCTCCTCCACTTCCAACACCACATTTGTCTTGCTCATTGTTCCCTCGCTCACTGAGTCGGCATATTTAGCACACTTTTTTTTTATCACATTTGGACAAAATACAGTCGTAGTAGGAGGAGAATTTCTTCTGTTCTCCCACCACCTATACATGCATAACGCTTTATGTCTGAGAAAGTTGAACAAGTGGACTTGTGGCTCGATTGCAGCAGACGGAGCTCTTTGACATAGCCCGGCAGTGCTGCTATAAAGACAGACGAGGGCTGCCTGAGTGCCACAGGCTACGTTTTAGGAGTTTATGCTTATACAAGATCATTGTTGTCATTTAAGTCTTGAATGTTTACTTTTGCAGGTGGTTTGCACTAGACACTTAAGATCCTACATACTGTGTCAAAAGTTTGCTGTGTAAAGAAGACAACATGATACATCCAGAAAGACCTTCACAATAGACAGACAAAAACAATCAAGGACTCGTGCAAAAAAAAAAAACACAGGAAGTCTGCCATTTTGGTTTCCATTTTTTTGGCTGCCATTTGTAGGGATGTTTTCCACTGTAACCAGGGGTCCATCATAAAGCAAAGCAAAGCAAATTTATTGATATAGCCCATTTCATACACAAGGTAACTCAGTGTGCTTTACATGATTTAAAGCATTTAAAAAAAAAGAAAAAAACAGCTTATAAACATTTAAAATGAATTTAAACAACTTACAGTGCAATAAATTGCATTTAAAAGTGGAAAAAGCGACCATATGAACTGCAGGGGGTCCTGTTGAGAAGTGAGCAGCCATTTCCCGATGTCCTTCAGAGATGAACTTCCCAGAGTTTTTATCCTATTGTAACCAGATTTGAACCGCAAATGTAGTACAATACAGATAGGTGATAGGTACATTGCGAGGGATTTGAGGTGTCATCGTTAGGTGTGGGCGGAGCATGGCGGCAAGGCTGGACGGCTCATCATAAAACACCAAACTCTAATAACTCAGATCCATCCATCCATTTTCTACTGCTTATCCGAGGTCGGGTCGCGGGGGCAGTAGCTTTCGCAGGGACGCCCAGACCTCCCTCTCCCCAGCCACTTCATCCAGCTCACCTCACCAGGGAGGCATCCGAATCAGATGCCCCAGCCACCTCATCTGGCTCCTCTCCTAACTCCTAAGTCAGATCCACAAGGTCAAAGCAAATGCAACCCCTGAAAACTGTTTTACTTAGCAACATGAAATTTGGTAAACATATCCATCATGAGTAGACCCACAATTAAGTCTCGATAACCCATACCTGAAAAGACACGGGAAGTCTGCCATTTTTATTTAAAGGTCATTTAGGGTCATTTTGTCCATTTCCAAGGGACCTTCAAAGACAAATTTGTCTTGGAGATTTTATCCGATTGCTACCACATTTGAAGCTTGTATACTTGACAGATGGACAATGCTCAAACAAAGGAATGCCAGGACATGGGCGTGACGCTGCGGCAGTTGCGCCAATAACCCGCCTTCACTAGGTTCTATGCTTTGGGTACCAAAAGAAGCTCTTGTAGGCTTCAGGTTCCATCGTGAAGCAATGCCCTTTGATAAATAAATTGCTATTGTGAGACAAGACAGACAGGAGTCAGATTTTTTCAGTCTTCTTTGGGGACTATTAGACAGGACAAAAAAATGTTACTGTTAAGCTCAGAGTAATCTCTTCATCTGAAACGTAGTGGAGGTTGAGCTCAGGTTTTTGGCCTGCTGTTACAGGATAAAAACATCCAGGAAATAAACTATTTTATCAGTCCGATTTGACTTTGTTTGTATGCAGGTCATTGTCACACATCATGTCTCCCTGAGCGGCTCGAGAGCTAGCTGGGGTTGACCTCGGAGCAAACATCCATTATTGGTGTGTGCCTAAGCTCTTAGTGTACCCATTGGCCTGTTTATCTGTGGACTAATATTAGTGGTTGCTGTACCAACCAGCTTTGCTGAGCTGAGATTTGCACGCTAAATCACCTCAGTCTTCTTAGCAAAGTCTAATCCCCCTCACACATCTGTGGGCTGCGCCTACATCACATGCACTCCTACTTTGCACACACTGACTTCCTTTTTAGCGTGCTAATTCCGTGTAGCACCATTAGAAGGTCAAGTGCCAGCCTTATACCACCCTTCCTGGCACTCCACTGTTTTTTACAACTTCCTCCCTACTTGATAGGTTTACAAAAAAAATCGTTGATGTGAACACTTGAACCGCATTTTAAGTAACCTTTAGTTCTTTATCCAATTAGATATGTTCAGCACTCAAGACCCCACCTCAAAGGTCCCTGAACCTTTTGAGAGTAATAACCCCACCCCATCTTTTCACACTTCTTTTCCCACACAGACAAGAATGCAGTCAACGGAAACACCACTGTGGAGCCTTTTCCAGAAGGCATGGAGATGATCATGTTTGGTAAATGGTTCAATCACAGATTTTTTACGGTCAGTAATTGCCCCAAGATTGAATGGTGTCACAGCAATACTGTTATTTGTGTGTAGGTATGGGCTGTTTCTGGCAAGCAGAGAAACTTTTCTGGAGAGTTTCGGGGGTTTTCTCTACCCAGGTGGGCTTTGCTGGCGGCTTTACGCCCAACCCCACATATGAAGAGGTCTGCTCAGGTATTGAACTTAACCCATGATGTTTTTCTACTGATGAATTTTAAGCTCAATTCCTTCTGAGGAGTGAACTGGCGAGACAACTCGTTACTTTTTGATCCGTCGTTCGGTGTGATGCACCAGAAGAATTACCACAGTCGGACTCATTATAGCTCTCGCGTCGTCTCTCCGCCTTCCCTTCATCTGCAGGCAAACTCAGAATGTACTGCTCCAGATGGGCTGCATATACCAACCCCCCACCTCCTCCTTCTACCATCCCCACCCACCCATGACCTAGTTGTACGCATTGGGTTTCGTTCTGTGCTGTACTGCGGAGTTTCTCAGCAGAGGTTACCTCGTATGATGCGCCATCAGTGGGCTCCGTTACCCGAGACTGTGATTTGGCATGAGCTTAAATCTCAAAGCCCTCAAACATCCCTGTTACCTGCGCGTGTACATGTGTTTGTGTGTGTGTGTGCGTGCGTGTGTGTCCGTGCGGGTGTGCATGTGTGCGTCTGTGTGTGTGTGTGTTTCCTCATCAAGATTCTAATAGATCCATGTAGTGCATTTATGTATAATTCAAATGAAGATGTCTGGCTCTGTTTGATGCGCTTTAATTATGAACTCCTCCTGCTTTCCGAGTGGCGCATAGAGAACGAGTGCGACGTCCCGATGGCGGGCGAAGCAGGATCGGACACGGAAAGGGCGAGGAAGACGCTTTGGGCTTTGGCTGGCAGACATTCTGAGTGAAAGCCCTTCAAGGGATTGTGCATCAGTTATAGGATGGAGCTGGATGACAGATACAGCTTGAAGGGGAGGGCGGGAAAAAAACTTTCTGACGGGAAAGAACATCCAAAGGAAAGAAGTGCCGGAAGAGAAGGTGCAGGCGTCGCTCCAGTGGCCGTGACGGAGCGGAACGTCGGCCACGGCATCGTGGTGAAGAGCTGTCAATGCAACAGGGTTGGAACAGTCCAACAGACAGGCCTGATGGAAGTACAAGTAATGCTACATAAGAATTAAAGGGCAGATTCAAGAGTGGTGATGTGACAAAAGAGGTTAAGTTGTTATCATTGAATGCATTACTTATTAGGGGCCTGAGCGCCAGGCCCTCTTGGAATCTTTGGCATCTTCAACATGACCAAAAACTCACCAATTTTGGTGAAAATGTAGTGAAGGGGCCCCTGAAATCTCCTAATCCGTCATTGAAAAAAATTTGCCCTCTTCACCAGTTTCCCCGATCAACACACAATTAGGTGGACATGTCTATCATGATAGGGCACACCTAAAAGTCTCAATGACTCATGCTCGAAATTGAGCAGGAAGTCAGACATTTTGGTTTAAAGCAGCCGTTTCAGATGAATTCCAACGGGTCGTACTTGGACGAACCCCGACCAGGAAATTCGCCCGAATGATCCCTAATTGGAGGTTGGATGAATTCAGCCTTTTGGGGGCCCTCAATGTTCCCAAAATCTCACCAAATGTGTGCATCCTGTTGTTAATTTTTTTATTTTAGGGCTTCTGAACAAGAACCCCCCAAAAGTATAAAATGAACTCCCATCAGCAGTTTACCAATTGACACAAAATTAGGTGTAAATGTTGAGGACCCATGCCCGAAATTGAACAGCCTAGGTGCAGCCATTTCAAGCAAATTGCGGGGCTCGTACTTTGATGACGTCCTACTAGGGAAATTGCCCAAATGAGCCCCAATTGGCCTGTATGGAGGCCTCAACATGCCAGATTTATTTACAATAGAAACGCTCCAATGTCAGTATCATGTGGTGCATATCATATCACATTCTGCAAGTCACTTTTTCAAAACTGGTCAGAGTAAACAACTGAGAATGTGACACATTAAGAATATAAATGCATAGGAATTAAGATTGAGAACACGTTTGCGCTAACAGCTCCTACAGAGTTACAACAAAAAGAACTGAGCGGGTAAAGGCAGTGTTCGATAGTTTGAAGGGGGAGGAAAAAAGTTTTGACTGCAGGTGGTTGGGAGGACAGGATACTTTGTCAAAGTCACAGTGGCATCAAATCTCGACGCGTGCCTCCCTCAAGGCATTTTTTGCACCTGCCTTGTATAGTTGACCCGGGTTGAACGCTTCATTTAGCCCTTCGGTGCCGTTTGTTTGGACAGGTGTGAATACAGCGATCACACACAACCGATCGAAACAACCGGACAGAGAGCTTGTTGATATGGTGACAAAAAAATAAAATATTTGCAGTGTAAGCCTGCTACCCGGCATGCATTATACAGTACATTTTACAAGGATCAGTACAATTTGAGCCTTTCCTCACTATTTCCATCAAAGGCCCGATCCTCAGATGTCTCTGAAAGATTATCCTGAGCTATTATCCTAAACACAAAATCGGCGACCTTGTCACTCCAGCTTTATATGCATATTCCGTCCACTTTTTATTCAGAGGGGGGAAAAATCCTTTATCTCTGGACCTACAAGTTGTATTTTTTCTATAGGATCTCTCCAGTTTACTCTGGAGAGAGCAGTAAATAAAGAAGGCACACCTGAATCAAATGAACATTTTGTATTAATACCTTTTTTAACTTATGAAAGTTTAGAATTCCACAATTAAGATTTTACCATATCATGTACTACACCTGGTGCTAATAAAAAAAAAAAAAAAAAAGAAAAAAAAGGGATAGAGCCTTGAGCAACTTGGATTTGGCATTACAATATTTTGATGTAATCTTTTTTCTTTTTTTTTTTTTTTTAACCAGAATTTGACAATTCAATTCAAATTCTCCCCGTCATCTCAGGTAGCTTTTTCTTTATTGTGTTCCGTCCTGCAGGTCTGACTGGACACACTGAGGTGGTGAGGGTGGTCTTCTCTCCCAAAGACGTCAGCCTTGTCGAGCTGCTGAAACTCTTCTGGGAGAATCACGATCCGACACAAGGTAGTAGCGCTCGCACGCACACACCCCAAAAAACGTTGCCTATCAAACTAGAGGCATCCCGAAGGGGACACGGGAAGGGTGTATTGGAGCAGAAGGATTCTGCCCAGACGAGTACGTAGTGTTGGCGCGGGAGGTCTCATGGGTATAAGTCAATGGCAGACTGTGTTAATGTGTCTGACATCCAGCCATCCATGGAGAGACATGCCAGTGTGGTTTGTGACGCTCCCCCCAAAATATCCGCACAGTGGGAGCCGGTTTCCTATGTGCGCTGTAAATCCCAAAATTGTGTAACTTTTCACAATCAGTCAATATTTAAAAATAAAAATAGATACGTAGTGGTACCCTGACTTACAATTTGTTCCGTGACCAAGCTCGCTCCTAACTCTCAAATCAATTATCCCCACTGAAATAAATTGAAATAATCAGTTCCAGCCTCTGAAAACACAACAAATCTGTTGTTGTTAATAAAGAACAATTAGCATTTTAGTGTAAAATGTAGATTCCAAACATAATAAGAGGATGTAAAAAAACAAGGCAGTTTTATAAAGTGAAATGAGGCAGAAAGTTGGATTAACGGGTGTAAGCGTATCCTCCATGCTCCTTGCGAGTGTTTTCATTTTGTATTTGTATACAACACCACCAGTAGATAGCGTTGGCCAGTAGCATAGTCGACTGGCTTGACAGCAAAAAACAGCGTAATGGAAGATTCCAGTAGAGGTCTGACAGACAGGTGAGGGTCCTCATTGGATTGGTGCAGTAGAAAGCAGGGTAGTAAACTTCTCGAGATAATGCAGAGAAAGGTCCTGTTTGCTGTTGAACCACACAAATTGACAGCTCAACAGTTTCCCATGTATGGTACGTATTTAAAAAAATGAGAGTGTCTTTGTATCACTGAGTCAAAAACAAACATAATAGAATGGCTAATAGGAACGTAGTAATAGATATTTTTACGGGTTGTAAGGAGGTGACATACACGCCAAAGCATTTCTGGTGCATTTTTTCAAAATCAAATAATCTGTAAGCGATAAGAGCAATGTTGTAAAATGAGTTTGAAATTATTTTAGTGTTTTGGGATAATAGTTTGGGGTATATTTAGGGTTTAAATTATTAGTATAGGCAAATATAAACAATCTATTGACAGAATGACATTAAAAAAAAAATATTTTCCTACATGAAAAGGCATTGGTAGGCTGTCAAGTGTGAGCGAAAACAACACCTGGCGCTGTAACTCCCAACTGTAAGGTCGTTCGAGGCAATCTGAAGTCTGAAGAAAGTATGAAAACAACATAAAGTGACATTATTTTCCAAAAGTGTTTCAATAATAATAATTGTAATAATATCTCCTGCTTATATTTTATCATCGCATTTCCCCTTTTTGCCATTGTCTTTACCCTCCTGTAGTGCAAAAAAAACCTCCATTAACGGAGTTAATCGTCCCAAGTTTTTGGGTGACGTTTGTGGTATAATTTTCCCCGACGAGTTTGGTTGAACTCAGAAATTGTACAAGTTCTCCGTCTCTGAGTGAATCTTCTGTTTGGCCTGCTCACTTGGAGGAGGTGATGTAAGAACAGTAAAGCACCAGGAGGGTGCTGGATGAGGAAGAGGAGGGAGCGAGAGGACAGGCAATGAGCTACTCTGCTCACTCACATGGAATGGAAAGACGAAAGGGGGCTGGGGGTATGACAAGTTGGGAGGAGGCGAATCAAAGATTTATAGGCCTGATTGTCACCGCTGCACACACACACGAACATGCGCACACACACACCGCATGTACTCAGTGACATTACTTTAGTCCATGCCGTCATGTTTTGAATCCGTCATGATTGCGCTTATGTATTCAACATGACCCAAATACAGCGGTGCATCAACTCTAAAACGCCGTAATGCTGGTAAAGTTTGACCCAAATTTTACGGGAAAAATACGGTTTAAATGTCGTAGAAATGGACATGGAATTTTCATAATTAAAAGTCATTAGACTTCACTCAAGCCAGCATCAGATTCACTGCATACTGTCTATGTTTTACATTTTCATTTGGCTTTTTGCAGGCCTTTTAATATTATTTAATATAACTTTCAGTCACTTATTTTATACCGGTACTAAAAATACCCTGAAAAGTTACATTGTTTAATATAAAACAAAACTATGACTGTTCCATCTGGCAGGATCGTTGTACCTTTGGATTATTTTGTCACTTTGATTTTTGATCACGTGATCGGATCGGGACGTCCCTACTTCATACACTACACTGTTTGTATGTGGCACATGGACACATCATCAAACACAAATACCACATGTCAAATTGTTGTTCTCTGTGGAATCGTGTCACTTATCAGAAGCTAATGCTGTTAACACTTGCTAATCTGTGTGTCAGACAAAACTTAATGCAGCTCGACTTATCTTTTGGCTGTCACATAATATCAGGGGCATCCAGCCATTAGATGTGTCCAAATTAATCGATTAATCGACAAATATTCGATCATCAAATTAATCGAAAATTATTTTGCCAATCGATTAATTGTTTTGAGACGTTTAACTTAAAATTGTCACGTACTAAATTTTGAAACATTTAAATGGAGACTTGTTTTCACGAATTATAAATTTGTCTGTACACATGAAGTAATTGTGGATATCTTGAAGGGTAGGCAGGCACTCCAGAGACCTAACTATTTGTATGCATCCATCCATACATTTTCTGTACCGCTTATCCTCACAATCGGTTAAAAAGTTGATTTCTCCATATAATGTTTCCTTTAAATCATTGCCTGGACAGTTAAAGGTTTGACAATAGTGACCATGAAGAATTTATCTCAATGGGAAATTTTGAAATTGGAACACGGTGGCCGGCGAGTGTTACATCGGAACCAAGGATGAAAAAGGGGGAAATGAAGGGGTCATCAAGGTCATTGGAGAGCAGTGGGGACAGTGTAGTATTTATCTCAATGGGAAATTTTGAAATTGGAGCACGCTGGCCGGCGAGTGTCGCATCGGAAGCAAGGATGAAAAGGGGTGAAATGAAGGGGTCGTCAAGGTCATTGGAGAGCAGCGGAGCTACAGTGGAGCTGTAGGTCGTGATGTGTGTCAACACCATGGGCAAAGACGCACCAAGGGGGCTGTGCCGAGTAGTCATGCGTTTCCCCTGACTCACAGCCCTGTCTTCCTCTCATGTTTTATTTACAGCCTGCGCCGTTTGTTGTCTATGCACTCCATGCCACAGTTAAGAAAACCTTCCAAAAGAAGCGCACATTTTTCTATTTTCTTTTACTCATTAAAAGAGCTACTCGCGTAACTTAGTGCCGTTGTCGCCTACCCTACTCACACACCACCACCACCCGCCTTCACAGATTTTGGGTTCACGTGCAGCCCAAAAAAAATAACAAATTCCTCTGATTTGACAAATGTGGCTTGATGTGGCCCGCTGGCTGTGCCTTCACGCATGCTTAAGCGCCAATTTATTCCGTCCACCTTACAGTGATGGACTCGGGAGAGAATGGCGTAGTGGAGGAACGAAGTTCATCACTTATATACTGTATAGAAAAACAAGAGTTTATGATTTTGGGGCGGGGGGAGAGCCCACCCTTGCGCACTTTGTTGGTGGCGGCTGTCACGTATGGATGCATGTTACGCTGTTTCGAGATGTGCACTGCTCCGCTTTGCCTCAGTTCAAAGGGGTTTAGTCCCGACAACGTGATGTCGGGGCTCGCGTCGGCTCCGCCAATCGCGGCCCGGATAGCAACATTAGCAGCCAATCAGAAACTCCCAGCAGCCTTTGCCGTGTGTCCTCTTTCCATATTCAGCAACACTAGTCTCAGTCTGCTGGTTTCTCTGGGATGTTGCATAAAGACGACCCCCCCCCCCTCAACTCAGACACACACATACATACACACACACACACACCTCCTACTTCCACCCCACCCCCTAAAAAAAAAATGTTTTTAATTCAAAGCACCCTTATGTCTTGCGTTATGATGACTCTTCAATAATGCAACCTCACACATGAGCGCATGGCGACAAAGTCACAAAAGTGACATCGGCGTGTCAAAGTGCAACGGCGGCAGAGGCAGGAAACACAGTTTGATATTTACGACAATACAATCGCCCTACGCGCATAAAGCTGCCAACTTATTCCCATTTTAATTGCTCATACATCCATATTGGTTCACAGGAAGGCCTTGATTTTTTTCCCCCTCCATGTTTTCCCTTAAGGATCGTCTTTTCTAGCTGTTCCAACATATCTCATCCCCCCTTTGTGTTAAGCTCCGCAATCAGTTTATTATTCCCTAACCTAACCAAACATGTTCCAGATCCATTTATTTATGTTTTTTTTTAACGTATGCCTCCAATCTCAGTAGAACCTAACTTCGCTTCTTTCCTCACCCGTCTCACCTGCCCCTTTCCTTCTTTGCGGCGGGCCCACAAGGCAAGCGACTGAGCGAACGTGCGGCCCGTCAGCACATCCGCAGAGCAGCGCAGCGAGTCGACGGTTCCCTGAGGCCATCCGCTCACCACATAAACACTCTCTCATCCCCTCGCTCTTCTTTTATCTCTTAGTCACTCTCTCCTCCCAGCTCCTCAACCCCCCCACAACATCATCCCTGCTCTTCCTCGGCTCCCCACCTCCACCCCCGCCGCTGTTCATCTTAACAACCAAGGCCTTTACCCGCTCTCCTCGTCGTCCTCTTTGTCTCCTTTCCCTCTTCTTCCCTCCATCCTTCCTATTTTTTGAGGCCATGTACTATTTATGATATGACTGACTGATGCTGCATCAGTGAACGAGCATATCCGTTCTTTATCTTTGATAGTGTTTGCACATATATGCACACTTCGGCCAATAAAGAAAACAATACGGTGTTCCCTCGCTATGTCGCGGTTCGCCTATTGCTGATTCAGTGCTTTGCAAATTTTGTTTTCATATTCGTATCATGTATAATTCGCGACATTGCAGGATTTTGAGTGTAAGCTATAATTTTTCTGTGGTCAAAGAAAGGCTTCCTAGCCCAAAGCATTAAAACTGCAAAAAAAAACAAAAAAAAAACACAAAATTCATTAAAACACATTAAAAGCAATAAAATGTACATAGTCTACAGTATGACTGTACATTACTGTATGTATGAGTTTAAAAGGTGTTTAAGAGAATACAAAGTGTTTATAAGACTGTAGTAGAGGTTAATGGGAGTGTGGGGAAGATTCATAAGAGTCTGGGAATGTTCATCCAGTTTTAATATATAAATAATCAAAAAAATAAAAAAATACAATGGTCGCCACTTTGCGGATTTCACCTGTTGCAGGGGTGGTCCAGAACCTAACTGTTGTGATAAATGAGGGATTACTGTATGTGTACGTTTAGATGAGAAGTCTTTGTGCTTTTGAGTTGTTGTGGCTAATATTGTCTTTACCACTGTACAAAACAATGGTGTGATTTACTAAAGGTTTGCAAAAACAAGCGCGAACTTGATGGCTCACACAAACAGATGTAGAAGCTAATCCACCAATTGGGGTGTTCGAAATCTGTTCTGTGCTTTCAGTAAAATCAGAAATCGAACTCCATAACTTTCAATAAATGTTTTTTTTAAAAGAAGCTCGAAAAATATTGGATATTGGAGTTTGTCAAGATTAACATGTCCACTCCACCATAGTGAAATTTGAATTGAATTATCCATTTGAACTTATTCGAGACATTGTAACTGCCAAGTCTGGACTTTACATGATGCACTTGCATATTTAATGAATGAATTTTTAAAGGAGGTACAAATGCAACAAAACCGACATTGCAGCCTGCCTATTGTTGTGGCATGAATGGGATCCAATCCCAAAATAGAAGCCAATCAGCCCATCTGCTTAGTCATACTGGTGGTCGTTGGTCCCCAACAAATGAGCATGAATATTCCCCAATAATCATGTCTTCACCCCAGCTGGCGGCGACACACGCCAATTCCCTTTTGGGGGTACTCCCATGTCGCCCTGAGTCACCACATCTCCTCAATTTTCAACCTTCTTAAAAAAAAAAAAAAACACAGGAGGTCACCTTGAACTCTGACCCTGACCTTTGCCACCCCCACACATGGTGTGCTCATTACCAGGTGTCACTTATTACACCCTGGCGCACGCTTGACGGACGTAATTTATGGAGATTGCCCGGCACGTGTGCGTGTGGGGGTGCACTTCTTCTGCATGTCCTTTTGATTATCTTCCATTCCGCTTCTCCTCACTAGGGTCGCGGGCGTGCTGGAGCCTATCCCAGCGATTTTCGGGCGAGAGGCGGGGTACACCCTGAACTGGTCGCCAGCCAATCGCAGGGCATCCTTTTGATTACGTTAAATTTATAAAGACGTCTGTTTGGAAGAAGACTAACAACAACAAAAATGCCTCATTAGAGCACCATTTATGCACCTTGCAGCAAAAGATATCAAATGTGAATAGATAAGGATAGAACAGAAGGTATGTGTTTTGATGAGAAAGTGGGAAAAAGGTGGAATTCACAATTGCAGCTTTTGCAGTCTGCTTCATACATCTGTGCTTTTTATGCCCTTGAAGAAAAGAGAACCATCAGTGGCCTCGGTAGCTAGAGAACAAGTGATAATTATATCCCATCGGAATACCTTAATACATTGGCTTGTGTCCACCGCAGATATATATTATTTTCTCTTTCTTTGGGCTTTGATGGTATAGTTGTGGTCAAAACCCAGAATGCAGATACACTGCGGTTACGTGTAGGACAAAATATTGCAATATTTTAGCATTATCTCTTGCGGTATCAGTACAGGGGGTCCTTGGTTTACGATGTTCTCAACTTATGCTGTTTCGTAGGTAAGAACAACACACAATAAACTAGTTTGTGCCCCTTACAGTGTGCAAGCAGACCGGTAAAGGAGTAAATAAAGAAGTGCTATGAAAAATTGATGGATGGAGGAAATTTTCACATTTGTCAAAAGAGTTGATGAAAGTGCAGTTGATGTCACACTTTCGCTCCCCATAAAGAGAGGCTGCACGTGCAAATGCACGTGTGTGCGTATCTAATGATATCATTACTGTATATTTTTATAAAGTACAATACTGTAGAGTTTTGTTTTTCTTATTAAAAACATCTTGTAAAAATGTGTTGGTACTTTTAGTGGGGCGGGAACGTTTTATAGTCTTTCCATTCATTTCAATAGGGAATGATGATTTGATAGCGAACTTTTTTTAATGATATCATTTTTTCGGTGCACCTGTATGTTCTGTGCGGGTACCGTACCGAATGTTCCATACCTGAAAAAATATGAATACTGTACATTTAAATCCCTAATACTTACTGTACAAACGACTCCTTCAGTTACATAGTACAGCAACTTATATATACTTTCAAAATATTGATTAGTGCGTAATTGCTCAAGCTTAATGTTGTCGTTATTTTTATCAAAATATCCCGTCAATATCATACTGTGCGTAACTCTGCGGGATTTGTGCTGTATTTGGAAAATGTGTGTGCGTGTGTTTGTGTGCGTGTGTTTGCTTATTTGGACTCATTTGAGTCGAGCAAGAATAATGTGTTAGATTGGACGTAGCTAAAAATAAAGAGCGAAAGGGTCACTGGGCTCTGACAGCATGCCCAGAACCATGAAGTCACGTTTGAGAGCCCCCGTTGTGGAAAATACACGCAAGCAACAACAGTGATCATGATGTAGATGTACACTTCGTCCTCCCATCACACACACACACACACACACACACACACACACACACACAACCATACACCATTTTGCCAGCCGAGCATCACTTTACTGTTTGGCTATGTTGTCACACATTCGCTCCCCTTAAAGAGAGACTGCACGTGCAAATGCGCATGTGTGTGTGTGCGTGCGTGCGTGTGTGCGTCCACCGGGGATGCTCTCACCATCCCAAACTCTGCCTCTGTCTCCAGCGCATCAGTGGCGGCTTACATAAGACTAGGGCAAAAATAGCAGCTGAGAGAGAAGAGCAAGCGAGAGAGGGAGAGTGAGGGCTGTGCTGGCACGCACACGCAGTCGTAGCGGGACCGCAGGGCACGCCACAACCTTCTAGCACGAACGCACCACCACCCCAAAAAAATGTAAAAAAAAAAAAAAAAAAGACGAAAAGCATAAGGGAGGCTGCAATGATCAACCATTTGTCCCTATCATTTATTTGGACTGCACCGTAGTGCAAATGGTGGTGGAATAGAGTCAGCCTTTATTAGTTCCTCAGTGGGGAAGTAGTGGACAAAGTGGACAGGAGCAGCACACAAGGATAATATCAAAGGATAAAAAATGAATGTCTGTGCGCACACGCACAACTTCATGCAAAGAGATGATGTGTCAATATAAAAATTGCCTATACGGTGACCTGCAAAAGTAGGTATACAGGTTTTATTGTGTGTGTGGAGGGGGGGGCAGTAGTTTAAGTCACAATTAAAGTAACATATAAATTACCATTAAATAAAATCTCAATTTTTGCTCAAATTGCAGGCCCTTAGCATTTACACATTCCTGTAGTTTACACTCAAGCGCACTTTGATACAGAGGTCTTTATTGTTATGAATTTCTTGGCATGCTTCTCACGAATGTACACATCATCAGCAGTGTGGGGTTTCCTTCAATATACTTTGACAACACCCCAAAATGTTTGTCAAGCAAAGAGCATCCACTTACGATGGCATATTAGGGTCACCTAGTGAGACGAAAATAAAACGCTGAGACTTGATTTAAAGTGGTCATGACAACATTTAAAGTCAACAGGACGCGACTTAAAGTCGTCGTGTTGAGATTAAAGTCGTCATGATGAGATTTAAAGTCAACACTTAATGTGAGGATCCCGGTTAACACAGTTAACTTATAAAAATCAACAATTGACGAGAGCGTATCCTGGCATAGCAACCGAGTGCCACGTGCCCGCTGGTCGTCGACCGGGATCCTCTCGTCAATTGTGGACTTGAAATCTCATTGTAATGACTCTCAATTTCATTGCGACAACTTTATATCTCGTCATGACGATTTTCTATCTCATTATGATGACTTTAAAAAGCATCCTGTTGATTTTGAAAGTCGTCATGATGACTTTAAATCACGTCTCTGCTTTTTTATTCCTCTCACTAGGTGACCCTAATACACCGTCAGATAAAATATACTTGCCACAGTTAGAAAGAAGTATGAAAAAAGAAGTCAACAAAAATATAAATATTAAAGAACTCAGTATAGCTCTTAGTACTATACCTACTTTTGCACCATTCTGCAAAAAGCAGTCCTGAATAAAGTAAACCATACGAACAATACTAACAGTGGACTGGCACATGAAAACTAACTAAAAACTATGAACAGAATCCTCCATAAGCGTCGAGAATTGGACAGTTGGGATTTGGTCCCACTCCAACAACCATTGATCCCTTGCAGGGCCTGGTTGTGATTCCTGTTACAACACTAAATGTGACATCTCGCTTTGAGTTTTCCATCAGGCCTCCTTTTGCTATCGTGTTTTAGTAAAACAATTATTCATCTATTCTCTGGTAATATTTCTTAAAAGTCTTGCTTCCTGGGGTCACCTCCGTTATGCTCCCTGGGTGATTGATTGGAGTGATTTTAAACCCATTTCCTCCAATAAGATATTTATCAAGCACCGTGCAATCTTTACCCACCATTAGATTTGTTATTAATGTAATTGCACCCAAAAAAGCACAAAAGTGTTTTAGAAAGTGTTTTCTCCATTGAAATGAATAAAGGCCATTAATCCATTCCATCTCTCCCAAAAAGCAAAACCTTTTATATTTTTTTTTTAATAAGGAAAATACAACTCTGTAACATTGTACTTCATAAAACCAGATAACATAAATAAATAACAAATGTAAAGAATTAAACACTTTGTGCATCATCATCAATTTATTGCGGCTCCTTCTGGTGTGTGCAACTCAGCCACTGAGGGGCAGTATAATACCGTCATGCAGGCACAAATGAGTGTTTCACAACTAATGTAAGTGACTAAACTGCAGTAATATAAGCATTTTTTGGAAGGGATAAATAATATATTCCTCTGAGTATTGTTATATTGTCTGTCTACATGTGTTGTTGCACCATTTGTGTTGAACTATCTGTTGTTTAAAGTGTTATAACACCACTACGTAGATGCTATTCATTAGCCTGACTATGGAATTTACCATTATGTGTTAGCATCAAGCAAGCAGATTTAAATGCAAAGTTATTTATGAAGGCTGAGAGTTTACCACATTACATTTAATTAGTTACAGAAAAAATAAAAAAATTTGCTGTCGTTTTGAGCTTCAAACAGCGTGGAAGGTTTGTGATTGCACGAGTTCCCGGTATACCCGTAATGATGCATAGGACACAACACAAGGAACTACAATCGAAACCAATTAGAAATCTTTGCTGGGTTCGGCAGGCGGAAATACTGTATTAGTTTTTAAAAGCTACGGGGTGGAAACCTGGATAGAAGCACAACTGTGTGCAAATTGCGCTCGAAATAATTTTCATATCACTGGAGCTCTTCCAGCCTCCGCTACCACCAAATGTTGTAGCTAGCACAGACAACCTTCCCAGTTCGTCCCCAATCCACACTCAACAAGGTGACCCGGTTGAGAGCCAAAATAAGTAAATCCACGGCTGACAAATGAACGATTCCACTGGCCAAATAGATTGCTGTGGATTGTCGACCGCTAGAAGATCAAAAGGCAAAAAAACGGTGCTAAAAATAGTGTCGCCGGGCCCAATTTATGAATGGTCATGCAGAAAGACTATTTTAAAAAAAAATCATCATTACTACACTGAAAAGCAGGCAGAAGTTGATTTAATGGAGAAAGCCGAATGTGTTGGACCTGTGTAATTTGCAATTTGCAATGTTGGGCTTCCACTTTTCTGGAATGCACTGTATTAAGTGTTGTTTTTCATTTTAATAAAAACAGATTTGTTTAGGGCATAGGAAGTTTTCAAAAAGTCATGAAATAGCTTGAATATAGCTCACTTGAATTTAAGTTGGTGCCTTGTGAACAATTCAGTCACATTTCTTATTCATATTGCACTTTGGAGATGAAAATAAACATGATGTATCTCAAAGCACCACTGCCTAGGCAATTATAAAAAAATTTTGAGGGGGCGTCAATTTTGCCTGTTTTTTCGCTGTTCTCTGCAGCCCGGGGACGCAAACAGTGTGGGATTACTGTAGTCCGGCTTTTGACCAGAGTCAGCTCAGGCTTTACGGTAAAGAAAACAGATGGATGTATTGGGTTCAAATATGGAGGTAGGTGGTAGGCACTTTAGGTGACCCAGCTACCGCCATCTCGGATACGGTGGAAACAAACCAAACTGAACAGAACCGGCTTTAACGTCTCTTGACGGCCGTTACGTAAGGTGCCCCTCTTCGCGTTCTTAATTTGCCTCATTTGCAGTCCTCTCTTGTTCTACATCCGTGCGAGCGCTGCATGGCCCTCTCAGAAATCCAGAGGCAGGAGGAGGCCGCAGGGACAGTACGTGGCGAGATGAAGCTAATCCCTGCTCCGGCACTTGTTAGCGGATGAAGGCTCGTTACGTAAAAATACATCGGGGGGTTGGAATGAAAGAGGGTCAAAGCAGCAGCGGAGGCTCTGGAAGAAAGGCGCACCCTGCGAGTGCAACAGCGAGCGCATCAACAAGGCGGCCTCACACTTGATCCCCCCCGCTCTGCTCTTTTTGGTTCAAACGTGCGCACGCTTTAAAGTGTCGGCAGGAAATGAGCGAGGGGCGGTGTGTGGGGCTCCAAAAGATTAAAAAGCCTATGAAAAAAAAGAGTGAAGGATGAGGATAAACAATGAGAACCATCTTGCCGAGCTGCTGCTGCTGCTACAAATCCCAGCAGGTTCAAACGAGGAATGCAAGGTCTTTAAGGCATCTGTCTGATTCCCCATTCCATTTGTCTGTCAAGCGTTTAAAAGGGGGCCACTTTGAAATGCTCTTGTTTTGAGCACCGCCGCTCCTCCTGTTGGTGGGGGTTAATTAATATTTTCACGGGGTGTAGGTCAGCGACCCCCGCGAGGCGGCGCCGTTTGTGCGAGTGGGCACGTGTGACCCCGGGAGCCCCACCCTCTTTCGGTCCAACCCCCCCATTACCCCGTGCTTTCAAGAAGCAAGGCTCTCTCATGCATAATGCAGAGAGAATAGGGAGGCACTCATTAATAATTACTGCTGCCTTTGACGGATGGAGAAAATAACGACGGGGGCTGTTAAAAATGGAGAAAGCGCATGAGAGATGGCTGAGTTGTTTTTCTTTTAGGGGGGGGGGCTTGTGTTTATTGCCGTTGTGTTTCTGTGAGGACTCAATTCTTTTGGGATTGGTTCTGGAGTTGGAATAATCAAAAGGAAGGCTCGCGCTGTGGGTGGAGCTAACTACTAGCTGCTTTGATTGGGGAGTAACTCCGCTGATGATTGAATAAAATAGAATCAGGCTTTTTCAATTCTGGTTTTGACTGTAGCAGCACACAAGAAAAATGTTAAAGAATCAAAACTGTAAATGTACAGTACAGTAAAACCCCCTTTATCGTGGGGGATACGTTCCAGAACCATTGGCTATCCCACACGCTTTATTAAGACACATTGTTTAAACATGTTGTAAAGATTTGATCACAAAATAAATTGTTAGCATGAAATATATAGGAAATACTAAACATATTGTATTGTAGTGTCTGTTGCATATTGTATGTGCCTTTAAGAGGCAAGGCCCAGTTGGGTGGCATGTGATGTCAACAGTGATACCTGCACTTATGAGCGACCCAACTTATGTTTTTTTGTGAGCCATCGCTTGCATTATTTTTTTTCACCTTGAATTGCGAGCAAATATTTGAGCTACAAGGGCTAAATGGTGGCAGCAAACTTCACGACCAGCTGCAAATAGTAAATCAATATTTTAAAAAGACGCCAAGTGCTGGCTTCAAGCTGTTTAGTCACACTCATGGTTTAAATTTATCATAAACAAAAAACGAGCTGAATTACATGTTGTGCATTTGACGTTTTTAATATGATTACATAATGCAAAATGACATAGACAGGCTAATGAAACTGGCAACGATGGTAGGTGTAACCCTTTAAGCAATGGTTATTTGAAATCAAACCCAATGTAGACAGATAATATAACAATACTCACAGGCATATATTTTTTATCTTCTGCGAATAAACGACTGATATTACTGTAGTTTACTGAGTTTAGGAGACCATCTGCTTTGTGTATTTATTTTTTAAGTATTATACTTCCCACTGGTGGCCAAGGCACACACCAGAAGGAGCAGCACAATGACAATCGGCACTGAAGGGTAAAATAATGATGCACAGACCGTTTAATTCTTTACATTATATTCAATTATGTTACTGTGGAGAGCTGGTGTGGGAGGTTTACTCGCCTCCATACACGGCATGGGCTCTGGTACCAGTCCTCTTGAGAGGGGTTGGACTGTTTTCCACCCTGGAGTTGCCCACGGTGAGAGGCGCCGAACAGGTGTGGGTATACTTATTGCCGTAAGGTCGTTGGTGCCTGTCGTGGCGGCAATCCCAGAACCCGTTGGTGGACATCAGCAGTGAGGGATGCCGTCAAGCTGAATAAGGAGTCCTATCAGGCCTTTTTGGACTGTGGGACTCCTGAGGCAGCTGATGGGTACCGCGCTGGCCAAGCGGAATGCGGCTTTGGTGGTCGCTGAGGCAAAAACCCGGGCGTGGGAGGAGTTTGGTGAGGCCATGGAGAACGACTTCCGGGCGGCTTCGAGGAAATTCTGGTCCCCCATCCGGCGTCTCAGGAGGGGGAAGCAGTGCACCATCAACACTGTGTATAGTGGGGATGGGGCGCTGCTGACCTCGACTCGGGACGTTGTGAGTCGGTGGGGTGAATACTTCGAAGACCTCCTTAACTCCACCGACACGCCTTCCCATGAGGAAGCAGAGTCTGGGTTCTCTGAGGCAGGGTCTCCTATCTCTGAGGTTGAGGTCACCGAGGTGGTTAAAAAGCTCCTCGGTGGCAAGGCCCCGGGGGTGGATGAGATTCACCCGGAGTTCCTCAAGACTCTGGATGTTGTGGGGCTGTCCTGGTTGACACGCCTCTGGAACATCGCGTGGACATCGGGGACAGTGCCTCTGGATTGGCAGACTGGGGTGGCGGTCCCCCTTTTTAAGAACCACCAGAGGGTGTGTTCTAACTACAGGGGGAATCACACTCCTCAACCTCCCTTGTAAGGTCTATTCAGGGGTGCTGGAGAGGAGGCTCCGTCGGGAAGTCGAATCTCAGATTCAGGAGGAGCAGTATGGTTTTCGTCCTGGCCGTGGAACAGTGGACCAACTCTTCACCCTCGGCAGGGTCCTCAAGGGTGCATGGGAGTTCGCCCAACCAGATGATGTAGTTCTGTTGGCTTCATCAGGCCGTGATCTCCAACTCTCACTGGAGCGGTTCGCAGCCGAGTGTGAAGCGGCTGGGATGAGAATCAGCACCTCTAAATCTGAGACTATGGTCCTTAGTCGGAAAAGGTTGGAGTGCCCTCTCCAGGTCGGGGATGAGATCCTTCCCCAATTGGAGGAGTTCAATTATCTTGGGGTCTTGTTCACGAGTGAGGGAAGAATGGAACGGGAGATCGACAGGCGGATCGGTGCGGCGTCTGCAGTGATGCAGACTTTGTATTGTGGTGTAAGTCTGTTGTGGTGAAGAAGGAGCTAAGCCGAAAGGCGAAGCTCTCAATTTACCGGTCGATCTACGTTCCTACCCTCACCTATGGTCACGATCTGTGTGTCGTGACCGAAAGAACAAGATCCCGGATACAAGCGGCCGAAATGAGTTTCCTCCGCAGGGTGTCCGGGCTCTCCCTTAGAGATAAGGTGAGAAGCCCGGTCATCCGGGAGAGGCTCAGAGTCGAGCCGCTGCTCCCCCGCATTGAGAGGAGCCAGATGAGGTGGCTCGGGCATCTGTTTAGGAGGCATCCTGGACACCTCCCCGGTGAGGTGTTCCGGGCACGTCCCACCGGGAGGAGACCCCGGGGACGGCCCAGGATACGCTGGAGAGACTACGTCTCTCGGCTTGCCTGGGAATGCCTCGGGATCCCCTTGGAAGAGCTAGAGGAAGTAGCTGGGGAGAGGGAAGTGTGGGCTTTCCTGCTGAGGGTGCTGCCCCCGCGACCCGACCTCGGATAAGCGGAAGACAATGGATGGATGGAAAGATGATTTGTGATAGTGATAGAATAATAGATAGTGAGCTAAGTATTGCAATCCTGTCATTCTGTTATACTGAGTATTGGTGATATTTTAATGTATTGAGGCTACTATGTTGCAATATCTAACAGCAATGAAGACAGACAGTAAGAACGCATGAAGAAGAAATGATACAGAGGAGAATAAAGAGTGAGAAATAAAGTGTTGAGGCTTTCACGGACGCCAGAGCTGCTCAGTAACATCACTTGTGAAGAGCACACAAGTTGTGACATCTCTTTGGCCTCCCTATCCACGCATACTTTGCCTTGGTCCTCCAAAAACACTCTGATGTAAAGCTGATGAAAATGTTGACGTGCATAGATGACAAAGAAAATGAACACACACCCACCTACACAAGTACGTAGACCGGCAGGCCGCAGACGCTGAAAGTGATCGCCGAAATACATTTGGCTCTGTGAATTCAAGATGTGGGATGATGACATAATTGTGAAAACCTTTTAGATGCAAATTCAAATGGGTACACGGTGATTGTGGCACTTATGCTCGCTATTGTGTGTCTGTGTACGCAGGTATGAAGCAGCATGCCGACGTCGGGACTCAGTTCCGTTCGGCCATTTACACTTCCAGCGCCACTCAACAGGAGCTCGCTCTGAACAGCAAAGTGGCCTACCAGAAGGTATGCATGCAATACAAAGTCATAGCTTTGGGGTAGTGACGGCCATATTAATCAATTAACAGACCTTTTCATAATGTTTGTAAAGGCGACAGGGTACTTCCGAGTGACTACTGCTGACTTGAACTGAAAACGATGAGCATACGATTGTGTTTGCGGTTTCGCCGCGAGATATACCACAAAAGGTTTTGGGGTTTTTTCCGATTTACTTCAAAATTAATCGAAATTAATCCGGCGTAACCTGTGGGTGATGAGGATAAGTCGAATGGAATGTCATAAATAGTTATCCACACTCCAGAGAATATTGCAAGACTGCTTGGAGGCATAGTAGCCACTTTGAAAGGGACAAACTGGGACGCAAACCATCTGGTTTATGGAAGGCATTTTCACACAGATATGTATAGAATATTAAGTTGGGCTGTCTTTGATTAATTTAACAAAACTAATGTCAGCTCTACAGAGTGCTAGCTATTCCCTGTCTAAAGAGTCATTAATGTGCCATTCATCCGAGCAACAGAAAAGCCAAAGTCCCCTCAATGATCTTGTTAACTGTGTCAAAATTTCCAACACATCTATTCAACTTCATCAACTCACGTGTTCAAATGTAAATTGTGGGCAGCATGCCGTATCCTTTTCAAGCAATTTACCTCATGTGACATCTTCTTTTCGGTGTTCACTTTTCACATTCAAACTACGGCGGTTGAGAAGAAGGGTAAAATAATCCTTTAAGCCATTTACCCTGTTTCAGAAATTGCTCTACCTTGGTCTAATGTCATGTAAGGGTTTGTTTACTAGCGGTGCCATCGGAGCTACAGCCACCTGGAAGTATGTGTTACGTCACGGTGAAAAGGTCTATAGATTAAGAATTTGGTCAAATGTGTGGCATTCATTGTTGCTTAATCATGATTTACCCCCCCCCCCCCCCCCAAAAAAAAATATTTATTAATGCCGATATTAATAGGTCAAACCCTATGATCCCAAAACACTTTGTAATTTCAAACTCATCTTACAACATTACCCTGTGTAAAGCTAGTCTTTGGAACTGTAGACATTTCTTGTCAGCGTTACCTTTCGTAATACTTGGCTGATTTTTCCTAGTTTTGAGATATGTGGAAATTATTCTCATAGTCAAAACAATAATCATATTGATTTTGAATAATTCATGTTTGGGTTCAGTTAGTTTCAGTTTCTTTTCAAGAGGTTGGCTGGTCGCATTTTTCAACCGCCACTTTCAAATTTCCACGTGTCACTTTCCTATGTGACCTTATTGATTTTAAATGATTTTTTTATTTGGCCCAAAATGGCTGTGTCAAAGGCCTTTTCAGTATTCTCCCACCCACCATTTTCAAACCATCATCTCCAAGCATTCTGAAATGATTGATCTGTCTCGAAAAAAAGACCAGTATTGATTTTAAACGGTATGTGTCCCGAGATTTCTGATTTCGCTGAGGTAAAAGTTCACATCTTGTCTCACATCACATCTCTGCTGGTCACAGTTTTCAACCAATCCTTTTCAAACATTCATGAGAGAGAGAGAACCTTATTGATTTTTAAAGGATATTTGACCTGAGAACAGTGGTATCTTAGGTCAAAGAGAAATAATGTTTCATTTAAATTCCCTGGCATCAACCATTTTTTTCCAATCACATATTGAAGAATAATTTTTCGATAAGCAAATTATGTACATTTCCATGTGAACAGGCTCACATATTGATTTCAAATTATATCTGCCCGAGGCTAAATTTGCTTAAGATCAGATCAGTACTTCTCGGCAACCCTCGACTGGTCAGAGTTTTCAACTGATCCTTTTCAAACAGGCGTCGAAGCAAAGACCTAATTGATTGTAAAGGATATTTGACCCATGGTAACTGTGGTAGCTGAGGTCTCTTTCACATGTTTCATTTAATTCAAATATTGATTTTTTTGGGGGGGATGAGCAGATTTGTCCAACACAAGGTCAAGTTGACACGTTTGTCCCCGTCCCCAATTTACGATTTTCAACCCATCATCTCAAAGAATTCATAGATTATTGTTCAGTCAAATAAATACTTTTAGTCTGATGAAGTATTGATTTCAAACAATATCTGTCTGAAGATTTATCCACAGTAAAAGATCAAATCAGTACATTTCGTGTCAATTGCTCTATTGGTCACAGTTTTCAACCGAACCTTATCAAATATTCAGCCGCTGGAGAGAAAATATTTTTTTCAAAGATATTTGACCCAAGGTAACAGTGGGAGCTGATGTCTCGTTTAATTTCATTAAAATGTTAATTTAAATAGAATAATATGTGGGTTTTTTTTTTTTTTTAAATGAGCAGATTTTGAAAAGTATCCAACGCAAGGTCAAACTGTTTTCTGTTCGGCGGTCTAGCCATGACAAACGTCTCCCCTAGCCTCAAAACACTATTTGTGTCAAAGAACGTTTTATCTTAATTGATTGTCTGAGTTAGACACAGGAAAATATAAGATCTGTTGGTCAATGTTAGATTTCAGTGCAATTTTCAATAAAACATGTTGGAGCGTCCACTAAATTATGCTGTACACATCATCACTGCTTAAATTAAGACCCACTTTAATTTTAATATGGAGTTGTTCTGCTCCCATTGAGCAACATTTCCAGATTTCAAGTGTGCTTGTGTAGCCGCTAAACGTAATGTGTGGTGTTGTCCCATTTGTTTGAATAACAATGGAGTGACTGTCTTTGGAGTGGCGACTTCTCTGAGTCGGACGCCGTTTAGTTAGGCAAAGCCACCTGTGTTTAGTTAATTGCATCTACATCCTCGTGCTCTACAGCCCTCGTGCTGAAAGAGCACAAGAGGGTGCATAGGTCGTTGGAGTGGCGCACGCCGGGCTCCCCCCCTCCCGCTTTTGTCGCATCTGTCCGTCCGTCCAACTCTCCGTTGATCCTCCCATCAGCTAGCTGTAAAAGCCATTCAGAGGGGAGCGAATTACTACCGTCCTTTTTAACTTAGGGGTCAGCCGTCACAGGCCAAGGGGAGTTGGGGGGGGGGGGGGGGTTTCCATGACGATGACCTCCAACCTTGGCCTTGGGCTGAGGTCGGAGGTGATAGAGGGATGGCAGCTGAGACCAGGGCAGTGGGAGGTGATTGAAGGCAAATAAATAGAGGAAGGTAATAAGATAAGAGAGACAAGCGGGACAACCTATCAGCTGATGGTAACCGCCCCCCTAACACACCCACCACTGACAATCAGCTGACCGTGACCCATCTTCACAGCACATTCGACCGTTATTACAGTTATAAAAGCTCAATGATCTATATTTTGAATTTGTTTTATTACTAAATGTTTATTGTTGCACTGTGGTTCCATAGAAGACAGAAATTTCACATATATTGTAGAATATATTGTAGAATTGACAATAAAAGATACCTTGAATAAGTAATAACGTTTCCGGGACTTTGCCTTCTAAACAACAGCTGATCATTTTTGTACTTTTTTTATGCGAACAAAGCTTCGGTCAGTAGTGAAAGAAGCCCATTAATGTGGAAAATCAGAATCAGCGGAACTTCATTTTCAACTGTGGTGTACAGTGTGTAAGAGGGGTAAAACAACAACAACAACAACAAAAGTTTTTTTACATGTCCTCCCTAAATCGCAGATTTTTACCTTTAGCCGATTGGTCTGGAGTGTATCCTCCACGATGAACGGGATTTCACTGCACATGTACTGTTACACCCCTACTGGTGCTTTAGATCAACAAATCCAAAGTACCACTAATGGCGCATATATGCAACAAAAAGCCCTTCGTATGGAGCGTATTGTCTCGTCAGCTCCCCAATTGACGTCTGAGAGTCTCTAACCTAGTTCCCGCTCACAAAACACACATTTACAAACATCTGACAGCCTCCCTTCTCTCTGTGCCACCGAAAAAGACGCTGCTGACACCACCGATCTGTCAGCGACTTCAGTGGCGCCGGGCTCCGCCGGGAACGCAAGTCTGACGCGCTCGGAACCAAAATGGTCGCCTTGCCGCATTGACGCCCCCCCACTCTTGCCTCCAAAATGGCACTGCGCAACTACAGTGTGCGCCTCCGAAAAGGCCGTCTGCTGTCTTATCGAAAAAAAGCCAGCGCGCATTTGATGAAGTGACAAGACAAGAGGGAGTGGGTGAGGTCAAAGATAAGAAGAAAAAAAAATCCAGACACACACACACGTGCAGACATACATTTGGTTCATACCCTTCCAGCCCGATGAATAATTAACTCATATGAAAAGTCTCTTCTGCAGGGCTTTTAGTTTCTTAACTTCAGCATTGGGGTTGCCTAGGGAGGGAGGTCGGGGGGGGGGGGGGGGGGGGGGGGGGGGAGCTTGTTTAAGCACAAGAGTGGGGAAGGGGAGAAGGGGGTTCTTCTATAATGAAATTTGAAATTTGCAGAACATCAAAGGCTTCTGGAGCCAAGCGTAGAAGAGGAGTGCATCTCACCCCCGTCCCACCCCCACTCCCGTCTCACCCCCTTTTTCCAGCTTTCCTCCCTTAGACTCATCCTCACCCCACATCTTCACCCTGCAGGCCCTGGGAGAGGAGCGATGCGAAGGGTTGATTTGAAAGAGGGCAGGGTGGTGGCATGAAGCTGGCTTGTGTGTGCGTGTGGTGTGTGGTGTGTGGTGTGTGTGTGTGTGTGTGTGTGTGTGCGTGTGTGTGTAAAAAAACAATAGGTTTTATCCAGCCAACCTGCACATTGTGTACGTGCGTGTGCAAGGCCTCGGAGGGGTGAGTGTACCTTCTGATAAATCAACTTAATAAGCTTGAAAGATAGAAAGGAGGTCGTGGGGGTTGGGAATGGGTTTTTTTGGGGTGGGGTGTTAAAATGGTGCATAATGCGTGTGTGAGTTTTCCAGCCGCGCAAGGTCACGTCTAGACTTTTTTCGAAAGTTCTCACGTTTGTTAAACACAAGTGTGGAAAGGGGAGGACCGAATCTTAAGCGTTGATTGAAAAAAATTAAAATCAAAAAATGATCTCCGAATGTGAGCGCGGCGGCGGTTTCCCGCTTCACAAAATGTAGGAGTGCTCACTGAAGAGTAGAGAAAATGGATGCCCGACCCGCGCTGTAAAAGCAAAGGGGGTAAACATACCCCCACACACGTTCACACAAGGATGGAATTTCATGTTCTACTTTTTTGACATATCGGAATTTTACAAGCAAGCAATCCCACGTTTGATTTTTTTTTTTTTCCCCCTTCCTCCATTGTACCACATCAATGTAAGATTTCCCTTTTCAACCTGTGTGCATCCCTTTTTTGTGTATGGCCACAAATTAAAAAAAATCCATAAACTTGGACTTCTGAGGCCTCTAAATATAAATTCTCTCTTTTATTATTTCTTTCCTTTTGTGATTATTTTATTGATTAAGGTGGGTGCAATCCAAACATTTCCCCACACGAAAACCAGCATTAAAAAAAAAAAAATGAATTTATTTTAGAATATTGGAAATAATTACTAAAATATAATTTTCACTTACATTCAGCAGATGTAATAAAAATACAGCCAAGCTCAGTCCATATCGCAATGAACCAAAAAATATGCGACGTCGCAATAAGCGTCTGCGTCGGGATTAGACTGAGGCGTGATTACATAAATCGGCAAATTGAGGTCATATCCGTCTTCAAATGTCTTCACCATGAGTCATCGGGTGTCACAAAGTTGATGTCAAAGCGTGGCCGCCGGCCTTCGGAAGGCGGGCGGGGGGAGGTTGCGGGGTGGGGGTTGACGGCGGTGACACAGTGGGGTATAGGACCCGCGTACATTTCCACTCTCCGCTCCACAACCTCCGCCCTCTCTCGGGGTGTCACGTCCTATTTGTGTTGCAGGGGCCCGTGTCTCTCTGGCAGTGGTAAAAAGGGGGGCTCGAGCTCTCACTGTCTCTCATTCTCTTTCTCTGTTGCTTAGCTGGAGAGCAGGGAGGACTCGGTCGCACGAAGCAGCGGTCTGAGCGAGGGGGAACGCGGGTAGAAATACACCCGGTCGGCCATGTCGTTGATGGGGGAGCGTTTCCGACAGGCATGAAGGAGGCCGACTGGGCCGGGGCGAGCTCGGAAACATGTGCACGCGCACACACGCACACAAAAGCTTGTTTTCCACTGTTGTGGCAGTAAGACTGCACTAAACAATGGAAAACACCGATAGTTGTCCTGCTACTTTTTTTCCTTGCAAAGATGACGAGAGATTGCATCGAGAACAGGTGTCACACTCAAGACATTTTAGGGCGAAAGCTTGCCATAATTTTTACCTTGACCTTGATAACGAGCCTTAAAAATGAGGATAACCAAATGTAAGGGCAATTAGGTAATGCGATGGGCCGATTATTCGGGTTTCCACACGGAACGTACAGTATTAGATTAGGCGGTAGTTCTGAAACTGGAGTCTGGGGACCCCTGGGGTTCTGCATAATTGCAATGAAATATATCGGATCATTTTAAATAGCGTATATCTATATGGGGACCGGTGCATCAATAAAAATAACATAATAAACCAATTCCTCCTCTCTACTTCGGGCCAATCACATAAATATTATATCCCTGCATAAATAAAGTATCTTTTTTTGTTCGAACAAAGGTCATATTTATGAAAGAATAAAGTCCTTTTTTTTTGAAGAACAAAAAGTGGGGGAATATAGAGACCGTGGAACACGTCATCACCAGCTGCTGTTGCTTCTCTTTCATGAGCCCGTCCCGTCTTGGGGTAACGGGAGACACTAACACCTGAAGTGTGTTTCTTATGTCCAGTGTGCGCCATTAAATATTTTTGAGTCGCTTCAAAAAAAACTTTATTTGGGGTTTAATCAAAGGGACTTTAAATGGTGACAGGTGTGTGCTGACTCCCATTTAACACGAGTTTA
The DNA here is from genome assembly GCF_024500275.1 of Phycodurus eques. Classification (NCBI taxonomy): domain Eukaryota; kingdom Metazoa; phylum Chordata; class Actinopteri; order Syngnathiformes; family Syngnathidae; genus Phycodurus; species Phycodurus eques. The sequence goes on along the minus strand of NC_084538.1, from coordinate 7,599,934 downwards.
AATGTGATTGGATAATTCTGAACACATCCATAGTTGTGTAAAAAGTGCACACTTGTGCAAAAACATTCACTTTGTTTATTTTTTCCAATTGAGTTGTACAGGTTATAGGTTACTGAAATGGTGGAAAAGGTTTTGGTCTCATTTCTTTATATCACAAAAACCTGGCATTTCAACAGAGGTGTTTAGACTTTTTATATTCACGGTGTTAGGCAGATTAACCTGTATTATAAATCGGACTGCTAATATTGTCTCTTAAACGCAGCTTTCTTTTTCTTGCCCTCCAATCGCAGTGCACAAAAAAACATTCACACTGATGGACTTTCCAAGTTGTCGGCCCTTATCTCATTTTTGCCAGCTTGTGGGCTTACTTTTTTCAACTACCGTATCACGTTACCGAGACGAGTGGTTTGACGTGCACAGAGGCGCACACTTTGATCCCGGTACCCAGTGGTGAGGAGTCAGAAGCACTGACATACATTTATAACCTGAATTCGAATAGATGTTCAATGAAATTTTATGAATTTATTGGACTATTATCTTCATTTCATAGCGTTTCTCTTGGCTGTACTGCTTCCATTTTTTGTCCAATCAGATTTCAGCCTCAGTATGTTGCCATGTCAGTCTACTCTGTCCAGGGTCTTCAGAAGAATGAAGATGGTGCTGGCCAAGCTAATTTAAACGATAGCAATGGGACTGTGTCTTTAACTAATTGTATTTCAAATGTGTCCTAACAGGCCCAAAGGTTCTGGCCCTTCCAGGACATCAGAATGTTTTCTTTTTACATCGGATTGGTTGGTCAGAGCAAAACTTGTTACAGCCAACTTTGACTCGCAAAAAACGTCAGTCGTAATCTGGACACATTAAAACGTTCAATAATCAGCGACTCTTGTGAGTATGATGCATTTTATTTGTCATGTTAGTAGATAAATATTGATTCTGAAAGGTTCCAGATGTATGTATATGTATATTGCATTTTTGTACGATGTTTATGGTTTCTATCACTGCTATGTGATATTAAGAGGTGGATTGAATCAGGTAAATCCCCACTGAAGTCCCAGGTACCAAATTGAGTACCCCTAAATTGATTCCCGGTAAACTCCTGAGCCCCTTCCAACCTCAACCTTAACATTTGCCATCCATTTCTGTGCACATTCATCTCACACTCTTGAGCTCACAACTTGACACAAATGTGACAATAATGTCCGCACTATTACGCTTCCATCACGTAAAGATCTCGACATCTCGTTCACGCGGACTGTTTCGCCCTCCTTACGGCTCGCTCCTGCTGCAATCAAGCGAGGGGAGCCACGTCAGGTTAGCCACGGCGGCGTGTGGCCCTGCATTCTGATTTATAGATCTAAAATGGCGGCCGTGTTGTGACTGCCGTAGGATGGAGCGTGAGGGAGGCTAGGTGAAGGCAGGGAGGGGGTTGGCGTAGCTTGGATGTTATGTTTTCCCCCCTCCCCTCCTCCTGCCCCGAAGGGTTCGCTACCGCCGTGGTTCCGTGGTGATGAGTGGTTAATTAGGCCACAGCGAGCCGAGCAGCGTTTGTGCTAGCACGCTGTTTAATGTTGCACATGCTGCTGTGTCACGCCGCTAAAAACGCTTAAACGCGCGTCCCTTCTGATATTCCATGCGCTGGGATTTGGCTCGCGGACGCTCCTGCAAGGGGATTAGCGCCTTCACATTGTAGCAGGCAGCTGCCGAGGACTTGAGGTCAGCTGTTGCCTCAGCCTCTCTGCAGGGTGCACCACTTTTGATTTAGCCGACCCTCTGCGGCAGCGCCCCGCATATCAAGTACCACGCTGCCCCCGTGTGGACAACCCGAGATGGCAACTACCTGACTGCCTGTGCAATCATTTTCACTTATTTTGGGGATCTGATGATCATTCTTGGATCCATCCATCCATTTTCTCCACCGCGTGTCATCATTAGCGTCACATGCAGAGGTGGCAAAGTACAGATACAAATGTACTACTGTAAAAAAAAAAAGTTTTTTTAAACATCACTAAAGTGGAAGTACAGTAAACCCCCGATAACAGTGAAAATACATGGGTAATTGACAATTGACAATTAATTTGACACCCCCTCCACCCCAAAAATGTGTGTACTGTATTGTAATAATGATGCCACAAGATGACAGCAAAGGACTATTTTTGTCTAAATGAAGCTCCTCAACTCACTTAAGCACCAAGATCCCACCAGATGGTGCCAAAGAAATACAGTTATTGCTTTGGCCTCAGCAAAGAAACTGGAATTAGGTCGGTTTTCAGCAAAACCACAAGATGGTATAATTACAATAAAACATTTTTAACATAGTAGGCATTGACGTTATATTTTCATCACCTTTGTTTCATGGCACAATTACAAAAAAATCAAGAGTTCCTAAACACAGGGAGTCCAAAAACTGTCCCTGGAGGCTACGTTAGTGCAAGTTGTGTCTTCAACGACAGATACCTGTCCATGCGGAGAATTTTTTTTTTTTCTGATAAACACTTTCTGGCAATAATTCCTCCCCAGCTCCCAGAAGGTGAAGCTTCTCATTTCTGGATCGTTCCGATGTGTGAAGACCTCGACTCGAGCTACTTGTTGCCCACAGCCGGTCCCAACACGCTGCCAACTTGTTGTCTTCCCGCTTTGATCCGTAGCCGCCTGGATGCTGCGGTTATTTGATGGAGAAAATCACACGGCCCTGCTTCAGCGAGAGTCTGAAAGCGTTTGAAGTCTCCTCTCAAGGTGTTTAGGAAAGTGTAAGTGCCAACCTGCGTCGTAAAGAATTCTCAACAAAGAGAGCGGATGATGTGTCGTCCCGCAGCGGGGAAACCGCTGCACTAGAAAGAAGACTGTGCTCCTTTCTTCTGTCACTCAAACGCTTGCCATCCTCGCCCGACACGGAAAGTTCACACGTGATGCGCTGCAGATATAAAACAGCGTTTAACATTTGTGTGGGTTTGCAGGAAGTTGAGAAGTTCTTTGGATTTTTTTGTAAATGCATTTTATGGATTTATTGGTTAGAGCGTTAGAGCGTCAGCCTCACAGTTCTGAGGACCCGGGTTCAATCCCCGGCCCCGCCTGTGTGGAGTTTGCATGTTCTCCCCGTGCCTGCGTGGGTTTTCTACGGGCACTCCGGTTTCCTCCCACATCCCAAAAACATGCATGAATTGGAGACTCTAAATTGCCCGTAGGCATGACTGTGAGTGCGAATGGTTGTCTGTTTCGATGTGCCCTGCGATTGGCTGGCAACCGGTTCAGGGTGTACCCCGCCTCCTGCCCGATGACAGCTGGGATAGGCTCCAGCACGCCCGCGACCGTAGTGAGGAGAAGCGGCTCAGAAAATGGATGGATGGATGGATTTATTGTTTACGACTTTGAATATTCCATCAACCCAAAGTACAGTTAAGCCACGCCTATTTGCAGTTGGCTATTCACCGTTTTGCGTTTTTTATTTTTTGTTGTTGTTCCCTGTAGAATCTATTCCCCCCAATTCACTAAAAAACTCACCTTCTTGTATTTTTGTGCTCTTTCCGTAGTGCCCTCAGATGCCACAAGATGGGGCCAACGCCCTGGCTAATCGGAAAGTAGTAATTCATGTCAATGAAGTGTTGTTGAAGTGATACATCGTAACTGAGCCTGAGATCTTTGTATGTCAGAGAGAAGCTAAGTTTTGGCTGGGTTGTTAGCGGAGGTTGCGGAGAATCTTTCCCACCTCTGCATGTACACGCACACTTCCAGTGCATTTTTATTCAATCAAATCGTCTGTGTATCATTCATTTGAAGGGTAATGTTGTAGAATGAGTTTGAAATGATCATAGTAGGTTATGCAGTATGTATATGGTTTAAACTACTAATACAATGGTACCTTATTCTCTGCGTGTCTGAGCTTTTAATTTACATGCAACAACCATTCACGCTCGCATTCGCATCTAGGGACAATTTCGTTTTCAGTGACCCTAATATGCATGCTTTTGGAATGTGGGGGAAGCTGGAGTACCTGGAGAAAACCTGTTTTTTGTTGTTGTTGTTGTTTTTACCACACACAGAAGTTTGCCCACCCCTGCCCACTGTAACTTAAACAATTCAGTTGTAACGTACACAACAAACTAATCTTTTTTTGTTTTTGTTTTTTTTTGTTTCCCTATACTTTTGGGATAACTGCACTGTGGTGTCACACTCACACACAGGAGCTGGAGGCGAAGGGCATGGATGCCATCGCAACAGAAATATTGGAGTTGCAGCAGTTGTACTACGCCGAGGACTACCACCAGCAGTACCCGAAGAAGATACGCCAAGGCTATTGCGGCCTCAAAGGCACCGGCATTTCCTGCCCCGTCGGAGCGGGGAAAGAGGAGCCGTAAGCAACGCTACGGAGGATCACTTAAAGGTTCATTCTCCCGTGATTGAGGCAGTGACAGAAACAATCAGTTCTGCACCACCTTAGACTTAATAGTGACTACTATAGTGAGTGATGTAATCAAAGGTTAATCATGTTTAATCAACACGTACTGTGAAGCTGTGGTTCTCAAACTTGGGTCCCTGGACCAACTATAACATGGTGTTCTGCAAAATAATTGTCAATACATTATGTCGTAAATTTTCTTTTAAAGCGCATAACTAAATTTAGCCACCGGCACGCCACTCAAGAAAACATACGAAAGTAATGACTTCTGCCTACCCCACTTAAGGTTTTGGCTAATACAAGTTCTGATATGATTCTAACCTATCACATAAATCTGACACCCCTCGAGGCATCCAGCATTTCTGGCTCTTTCACGCTCTTATCTTGTAGAGTTGTACAGGTGAGCTCGGGAAAATATTTGCAGCTTGGAAGCACATACTGCGGCTCGAATGTTTCTAACGTGGCCACATCGCTGCTTGTGCAATGTAGAAATGGGACGCCATGTCTTTGACATTTGACTGTGCGATTGCCTTCCACCGGGCTCCTTACTTGCTATTTGGAAAACGACGGGAAAATGATTCTGCTAATGTTGGCTGATTCTTAGTGGGAATTAAACTTAGTGGTGAAAATAGTGGCAAGAGGGCTTAGAAATAGGAACATAGAGACACTAAATAGCTAAGTCGGCAACAACGATTGTGTTATTGTGAAGTAGCTTCTCTCTGTTCATCAGCTGCCGACTATGGATACATATTGGATGTAATTCACTTGAATTGGGTTAGGTTCCCTTTTATTAAACAGCTCATGGATGCTTAGATTGAATTGTCTTGCATGAAGCCATTTTGTGTTGGATAGCTAATCCAATTACACCTGACGAAGTTCAGATCGGTTTCTCTTTCACAGAAATTGGCAAGAAAGCCTTTAAGTCATCGGCCTATGTAACTGGAACGCTCTACCTGTTCGTATTAATTTGTTGTCCTCACTCCATAGCTTTAAAAATACATTGACAATTAGGTTTGAAACAAGATAATAATGTCTGTGTATAATTGAATGCACTGTCACTCCCCTCTGTCTTACTTTATTTTATCTCTATTCTTATCAGTAGTGGTAGCAGTATTTTCAACTTATCCTATTGTATCTTTTATTTTGTGAGACCCTGTCGTGAATGAAATGTTGCAACTCCTTGGGGTTTGCCCCATGTAAATAAGTGTCAACTTTTCAAGCGTTCCACAAAAAAGAAATAATCCTTGTGGCATTTAAGGGTGCACAGTGTAGTTAGGGTTACTTGGCGTGAGGAATATAAGCGAAAAAAAATTCCCCTGTAAGGGGTCCCTGGACCCAAAAAGTTTGGGAGCCCATGCTGTAGAGAAGAGACAAAAATAATAAATATTCCGAGCAGTTGAGCTCAGTTGGGATGCAGTAATAGTCTTATTCCACATGATGGCGTCATATGTTTGTATGGCATATATGTGTAGCCAGTCTAAGTAACAAAAATGATATTAATAACTATTTTTAATGGAAAATGATATTAGAATGTTTTCAATTAAGCAATAATGTAGTAATAATTGATTGTGTTGTATCATTTAGTGGTTGTAGCACATCACTATAACATAGGTCGAATTTATCCAAATAATAGTGCTTGAATAATTGTTGACTGATATAATTTACATAAGTCAAACTTGGGAAATGACACATTGTTGTCTGTGTTGATGAGGTGAATTCCATCTGGCTGCAGATTACTCATCACCTGCGCAGCGTCGTTTAATTTAGTGCAAATGAGTCACTAGCGCAAACGTTCCCACTGAGCGCTCATCCTGAACCATGCCATGTAACGTGGACGTATGGAGAAAACCCGGCGTATCGACATAAAATGGGTTCTCTTTCAAATAAATGCACACATTGTCGTCGTACATTTAAACAAATCACTCCCTCAGATTATTTAAAAATGAAAATCACACACAGATCGTATCTCCAAATAAGCCTTTTGGTCAACCGCAGTTTTGTTTCACACCGCTCTCATATTTCCCCCTCCCTCCTCTTATTATGTGTGTGTGTGTGTGTGCATGTCACATCCTGACACCTGTGTGTAGGTGTGGACCAGGGCACACGTGCAGGTGCAACCTCTCGAGGCCTATTTTCATATTGGGACAGATATTTTTGCATGTGTCTGCATGCAGCAGTGTGTGCGTGCGTGCGCGCGTGTGTGCTGTGGCTTGCTTGATGGAACCACACTGAGAGGTATGTGGTAGGGACAGCTAGTTGCTCTCCGGCACCTTGTTTAATTTAATTTGGCACGTTGTCGTCTTTTTGTGCGTGTGAAAACTATTACCTCCTTAACTAGAATGATCTTAGACCTCCGCCAAGGCCGAACAATAGTGCCAAACAGAGATAGGTTTTTCCTTCCTAGCATAGCCGCAAGTATAATATTGTTTGTAAGTGAAAGCAGAGATGAAAACAGCAAGTGCTCCTAAGTGGTGGTTAGTATTGTTTCATTTCAGTTCTGCCAGTAGATGTTGATTATGCACAAAAAGGCAAGTTTGTTTTTACTGTGTGTCGGAAATTTTCCAGGACTGGTGTCACAAAAGATATAAAGTATTTCAAATACAACCCACAAACTACAGATTTTCCCCTTTCGAAGTAATGCTCCTGGAGTCCTAATGCACTTTCCCGACATTCTCTGCCACCTTCATGGACTGCTGGAAGGATTCTTCCGGGATTCTCCGCAGCTCCGTCATCATGGCCATCTCGATGTCGTTCGCATCTTCAAAACGGGTCCCCCTTTACGACCCTAAGTTGGGGGGGAATCACACTAAGCTAGGACGGGAGAGTAGGGAGGTTGATTCAGAACGGCAATGTTCTTGTTATCCAGGAACTGTAGGATGCTCAGGGCACTGTAAGCAGGCACAATTTGTCCCGCCACAACTCTCGTCTTGCTCACTGAATGAAGCAAATGTGTACTGACCCACATCGAAGGGGAAAACTTGTAGTTTGTGATTGTGAAGCCAGTCTTAGCACCTTTCTGACGCACCTCATATGCATCAGTCATACGCAAGTGCTTTACAGAAGCAAATAAATAATGATTAACTGCAAGATTCAATGAAAAGATGAAAATCACAATCTCATCCCAACATAAAAGCAGGATAAATGGAGAGATAAAGAAAAACTGTACAATGACAAAACACGTAGGTGATCAAGTTCAAATCACAAAATAAAAGCAAGATGGTGAAAACAAGAAATTATCTTTTTCATTTATGAAAATTCAACAGTGAACAATAAGGCCAGAATTGAATACGGACAGTTTTAGCACATCTCAGCTGACAACTGATCTCAAAATAGTAAAGGAATGACAATGTCTTCTTAAGTTTCCATCTGTCATTATAGTTTGATAATTTCATATTTTAGCACTCTTTTTTGTCCTTTCCATTGTAAAGTTATACCAAAGTGTTCAACTATAACTTCCCACTTTTCAGCACTTTTTCTTTGAACTACCTTAAATATGCTATGCTATGCAAGTGTTTATCATCAAACAATTATATTAGAAGAATGCAATGAGAACAAAGAAAAACAACTTTTTCCAATTACATTGGATTAGGACACATGTCAAAAATACATGACTGAGTTCATCGTCTCTTTTGCATATTGCATATATAATGCTCGGTGAGGCGGTTTACTTGCTTCTCAGTCAAGCATTTACATATCTGACGCAGCGAGTCGATGCATAGTTACCCCCGTAAAATTGTTACATGAGTACAAAGAGACGTTAACTGCTGTATAACTGGTTAGTACTTGGATTGGAGGCCTCCTGTATAATAAAACTAAAAGTCAAACTACTCACCCTTTGAAGACACCAGGTTTTTGCAGACTGCTCCTTTTGGTGTGGAAATAATCCTTTAGATGCCTACTGAGCTGAAATCTCACAAGAGTTGAGGATGATCGTTTGAACCCCCCCAAGTTTTGTTCGACTTACAAGGTGTTTGTTTTCTTTTTTCAGAATTGTCTGGTTGAACTGGAATTTTGATTCAAGGTTGAACGCTTTGGCCGTAATTCCAAAGGGAATGTTAGTCACAAACAACACCAGGTGAAAGACCATCATACCTACAGTGAAGCAAGATGGGAACAGTATCATGCTTTGAGACTGTTTTTCTTTAGCTGGACCTGGGGCCTTAGTCAAGGTGGAGGGAATTATGAATTGTTGAAAATACCAGTCAGTGTTAGCAGAAAACCTTCAGGCTTCTGCGAGAAAGCAAAAAAAAAAAAAAAAAGCCCTACTAGAACATCTGAAATTTATTGGGGGTTAATCAAAATCAATCAATTGATCAAAGACACTTAAAATGGTGGCACGTGTGTACTGACTCCCACACATCATGTTTGGATGTGACTGGTTCGTTCTGAACACAGCACCAACCTAGAGGGTGTGCACACTTGCGCAACCGCATTACGTCATTTGTTTATTTTTACTTCCCCTCTCAAAAGATTGTTTTTTGTTTAGGTAATAGGTCACTATAATGGTGGGAAAAAGTGTGAAATTATTTGTCTTGTTTTTAATATCGCCACAACCTGGCATTGAAACAGAGGTGTGCAGACTTTTTATATCCACTGTAGTTATGTAGGTAGATAACAATATAGTACAACAGCAAAGTACAAAGAAACACAAAGAGCAGCATTGAGGAGGGATTCAAAGAAATTGAAATCTAATCTCAACAAGGAAAAACAGATAAAAAGCATGTTTGGAAATGGATCCTATGACTCAAATTGTTATTGTGCGTTCTCTTTCTGTCTTTTGTTTGCAATGAGAGATGTAAACGCATCCATGAGCAGGAACCAGGCTTTGTGTGTGTGAATGCGTGTGTTGAGACTGAGCCCATTGTGTGCAGATGGGCCTTTAATGGGCCAACAGCTGGCCGCAAACAGGGCGGCGCTCCAGCCGGCCGGCTGCTCGTACCTCTCTCGCTGACCTACTCTTTGTAATCTAAAGAGTGTGTGAGCCACGCTTAACACTGTGCTCTCTTAAGCTCTACTTTCTCCTTTTGTATGCAGTCATTTTGTTCAATGTACAGAAACATAAAAATAAAAACAAGTCATTGTGAGGAGTCACGTAGGAAGAGCAAGTGTCAGGTGTGCGTCACACACCCCTTAACCTACTCTGTGCACAAACACGCAGATATGAACACGCCTTCTCGCCCAACACCACCTCGAACGCCGCGCCCTGTGTGCTGCCTAATGCTCGGTGAGGCAGCGCCCACGCAAAGAAACAAGTGAGACACCTTGCAGAGATGTGCACCCACACATACACGCAGCATGCACCACGTCCTCCTTTCCGCTGCCGCTTATTTTTCTCACAAGCCCAGCCCAAGAAATATGTTCACATTAATGTAGACTAGAGTTTCTCAAAGTGTCATACTTGAAAGAATCACTGCCGAAGTACAGTTTAGTTGTATTTAATGTAATGTATTTAATGCTAAGTTCCCTATGTTTTCATTTCATCTTTAAAGTCCCTCTAAAGTGAAATCCTAGATTGGTTTGCAAATACATTCTACATGTTTGGTTAACACATGCGAGCCTGAGAACTATGTAGTACTGACTTGAGGAGACATAGGGCTCTATTTTCATAGATGACGGATCTGCGGCAGAGTGCAAGGCTGCGCGTGGTGGCCAATTTGGCATACCGGAACAGCGAGGGTGTGTCCTTTGACATGCGCCGGGGCAGAGACAATTTGGTGGCAGAAAGTTGGTCTAAACTTCCGCCTGCTGGGACCATGCTGCGTTTCAATGTTGGTCATGATTTGGGTAGCTGGAGAGCGAAGTAGTTTTTTAGGTGGTACATGGTGTAAAAAGTATGAGAACCACCGCTCGAAAGGTCCCATCAAAATCAGTTATATTTGGAGGAATTACTTCCAGAATCGAGACCGTCGACATCCTAAGACCTTTATTAACTGTACACAGAGCCAAAGGCATAAGCAAACTAAGCACCTGCTCAGACGCCCGGGACCACCAGGGCCCCTCAAGATCAATTAACAGTCAACAGAGCTTGGAGTAGTGTTTTATATATTAGTTTGTTTGTTTGTAGGATTATTGTTTGGATTAAATATTTTTTAATAAACCTTCTGCACATTTCTACGTAGTTTTAAGAGAAAAAAAAATGTCTACGTTATTTTGAGGATTATTATTTAAGAACAGTATGCTTGACATTTTATTGTTTATTTCATTTAATACCTCCAAATTTTACGATCTTTCAGGTCTTAACCTCAGAAGTACTACAAATAATTTTAGCCCGCATATGTGCAATTCCGCATTCACAAATCCACCTATTTACTTTATTTTAGGGGGGGGGGGGGGATTGGTGGGGGCTATGTTCCGTTATTCGCTGAAAATATCGCCTCACTGTTTTTGTGCTCAGGCCCAAGCCGTGTCCCATATGAAGATATTACGTTGGTGCCACCTAGTGGTGGAAGAATCTATGTTGAACTGAGCTGAGGAGAGTAATTTAGTCAGGCCAAAGCTTTGTCTAATAGAAAAAAAGTGCTTTGCTGCCATCTTTTGGCATTTATAGGCAATTACAACCCTTTTTGTGTGGGCATATTTGGTTACCTTAAAAAAATGCTACAATTCAGGATTTTGTTTCACTGAAAAATTGATCAAATGCCCTGGTGGAGGAATGCACTTAACGGAGTGCCCTTTCTCTCGTAGCGTGCAGGGTTTTTCGCAGCTGCCAGATGTGTTTTGCATCCCCCCACCCGCCCCACTGGTTCCTGCATGGGCGCAGGGCCTCTCTATCGGACCGCTGGGGCTCCAGGAACCGGAGCACAGCAACGCCTCTGTGTTGCCCAGAGAAGCGCAGCCTTGTCTGGGTTGCTGCATCTGCAGCCCTAGGGAGCGAGCTGGGGGGAAAAGGGCGAACCCTGTGGTTCGCCTTGTGTCCGATGGCCTCGCATGTCCTGCATTTCTACCTCATCTTGGACTGACCCCTGCCATTACCCAAAAGTAGTGTTACAGCCATAAGTGTCAGGGAAAATTGGATTTTTAAAAAAAATCAAAGCAATTTTTAACATCAGCAAGTGTCGAGCTACTAAAGTAAGGGTCGATTTTTGCTATTTGCGTCAGGGCTCAGTCATGATCCACACGAATAGTGGGGATTCATTGTACATGAATTAAGTCCAGCAATACCTATAAAATGGCACTCGATGAGAGTATTGCTCTGCAAAACACCACGTTCCCGCTCTATCTTCAGTGCCATTCAGCGTTCAAAGGACGAGTAATTTTACTCCTACTCTAATTGCGTATATTAATAGGTTAAACCCTAAATATACCCAAAACTATAATCTCTGGATTTGGGGATCATCTGTCATTCCTCCTTGCAGATCCTCTCCAGTTCTGTCAGGTTGGATGGTGAATGTTGGTGGGCAGCCATTTTCAGGTCTTTCCAGAGATGCTCTATTGGGTTTAAGTCAGGGCTCTGGCTGGGCCATTCACGAAAAGTCACGGAGTTGTTCTGAAGCCACTCCTTCAGTATTTTAGTTGTGTGCTTAGGGTCATTGTCTTGTTTGAAGGTAAACATTCGGCCCGGTCTGAGGTTCTGAGCACTGTGGAGAAGGTTTTCGTTCAGGATATCCCTGTACTTGGCCGCATTCATCTTTCCTTCGATTGCAACAAGTCGTCCTGTCCCTGCATCTGAAAAACACACCCACAGCATGATGCTGCCACCACCATGCTTCACTGGGACTGTATTGGACAGGTGATGAACAATGCCTGGTTTTCGCGACACATGCCACTTAGAATTAAGGCCAACAATTTCTATCTTGGTCTCATCAGACCAGAGAATCTTATTTCACACCATCTTGGAATCCTTCAGGTGTTTTTTAGCAAACTCCATGCGGGCTTTCATCTGTCTTGCACTGAGGAGAGGCTTCCGTTGGGCTACTCTTCCATAAAGCCCCGACTGGTGGAGGGCTGCAGTGATGGTTGACTTTCTAGAACTTTCCCTATCTCCAGACTGCATCTCTGGAGTTAAATATATGCGTGTCACAGCAAAACGTCTGAATACTTATGGCTGTGTGACATTTCAGTTTTTCTTTTTTAATAAATCAGCAAAAATTTCAGCAATACAGGTTTTTTCTTCTGTCAATTTGGGGTGCTGTGTGTACATTAATGAGGGAAAAAATAACTTAAATGATTTTAACAAATGGCTGCAATATAAAAAAGAGTGAAAAAGTTAAGGGGGTCTGAAAACTTTCCGTACCCACTGTACATATATTGCAAAGGACTCTTTATCTTTAGTGGGGCACTTACTCAGTGAAACTCCATTCATCACGGGAGATATGTTCCAGACACACCTGTGATGAAAATCTGCAATATAGAAATCTATATATAGATTTATATGAAAATCTATATATATGTATATATATATATATATATATATATATATATATATATATATATATATATATACCTCCCCCATGCTAACACACTGTAAACATATTCCAATACATAAAAAGTTGTAAGCACAAAACTCTAACTATTGTAGTATGCGTGTGTTAGATATGCAACTTTAAGAGGCGGGGCCTGGTGGGGTGGCGGGATGTCAGCGACTCTGCGTGTGAGTGTCTGGGCGTGAACAGTGGTGGACAGCAGCTCCCGTGTGAGCATGCTCATTGTGTTTGTGCTTGACCATACTGCCGGCGACCATGATATTGATGATTTCCATGAGACAGTAGAACGAAAAAGAAATTCCAATGTAGCACGACTGCGGTAGGTGGACCTCGATATAGGGGGGAACAGTGTAGTTATATTCTACAGGAAAAATTACAAGTAGGTGAGGGCTGTTGATTTACTGTAGGGTTAATCTGCTTTTTATGAAGGCAAGAGAATGAGCAATTACAATTTCACTTATTATTACTTATATCAATTCCTATGGGAACAATTGAGAACATCTTGGATGTCAACCCAACACATTATGTTCAGCTTTTTAAACTACATTTGTAATATATCATAAGCTCGTTCGTGCTCTCCAGAAGGAACACTAATGGGTTAAGGGCGGCGGTGGAGGAGGGCAGCACGTGGCTGTGGGGCCCAGTTGGCTTGCGCACTGGGCCGCCGGCTTATTGGCTCACTTCCCACACTGTGCACCTGGTAGCCAGTGTGCGTCCGCCCATGCTAGCCGACACAGGCAGCGCGTGACATGCACACACGCACGCTCAGGAAATGCAAAAATAAGTGCAGCCAGTCTTTTTCACAATTGCCACTTAGCAACAGGGGGGCTCGGGACATGGAGGATATGGGCTTCAGTGGTGATTAGCACTTTTAGCTCTTCACTGGATCCAGCAGATGTTGTTTGGGATAATTTAAAAAAAATAATAATCACAATTTGGTCGAAGTTGGTCTTCAAGAAGGAGTTTTTTTTCCCCAAGTGTGTGTCTGTGGTGTGCGTCTGTGACGTTGTCTGACTGTGTTGCTGCCGACTCTCCCTGTCCTTTTTCTGGAATTCCCAGTGAAGTAACATCATGAACACGACTATTCTTTGCACGTTTCATATTGGGGTACGTGAATTCTGCCTAGCAACAAAGGGCCATCCAAACGTGACCTGACAGGGATTTTTTTTTTGCTTTGGCTGGGTTATGGTGCTCAAAAGAATGCCCTGTAAATTCTGCCCAGCAACAAGTAGCAACGCACATGTGCAACATGATGATTGCACCCTATGATCTCTACCTAGCAACAAAAGGACATCCAACCATGTGATTTACCAGGAAATTTTTTATATTGGACTTTGGGGCACAACTAATTGCACCTCACAAATTCTACTTAGCACCAAACGCCCTCCAAACACGTGACCAAGAAAAAATATATATATTTGGCTTTGTGGCACAAATTCTGCCGAGCAACATGCAGCCATGCAAATGAAGGAAAATAATACAGTATGCTAGATTTAGTTTCAGCGGCCCTCAAAACAAGGAAAAACATATTAGGCAAAGGGGCGAAATCTACCTAGCAACATAACACGTTCAAATATAACACGCTTCTGCAAACTCTCCATGTTATTTTTCTGCTGTGTGCTACACTCCATCCCGTCATCTTATTAGACATTTTTTTATATTGGGCTTTGGGGCACAAGCAATTGCGCCCCACAAATACTACCTAGTAACAAAAGTCTTTCCAAGTATGTGATTTAGCAGGAAAAATATTGTATTGCGCTTGAGGCACAAATAATTTGTTATAATAGTAACAATTGATGTGTATATAGATACATAAGGTCCGCGGCCATATTTACCAGGCAGTTTTAACCAGCTGTGTTTAAAAAGGGTACCCGCTAACGTTGTCTGTTGCCACACCGGCCAAGAGCAGTGACTAACTTCTACTACTGTAAAATATTTTTCTGTTAAAATATTTGTTCTTTTACTCAAGTATCGCTATCAGGTACTTTATACAAGACTGTATAGCTCAATTATAGTACATCCTGAATCTTTCATTTCCAGTTGGTTCAGTGAATCATCTCTCAGCATGTTTTACAATATGTATTTCTTCTTTCAATCGTGTCTTTATCTGCTCCGTCCATCTGCATCTGCTCACATGCGAGCCACGCCTCGCCACGGTTGCCAGCATACGAGCAAGCCCTCCGTTACAACACCACACAGGAAAGTGTTGTTGTGCAACGTCTGGGTTTCTCAGGTGCCAGTCTCATGACACACATGTACTCAAAGAGGACACGCATAGATATAAAGTTTTCACAAGCTACCTTCGGGGCCTGCACCTTTTCTACCTACAACAGATCTGAACCTGATACTGACTCAGTGCATGTTCCTCTACCAGCCGGTGAGGGAGGACGAACTGAATCATGGTGGAGGTTGGAAAAATGTAGAAATTAAATGTGAGGATGATGATGACTGCACCAGAAGCAAACGGAGTCAGATGTTTCTCTCCAAGCAGCTGCTCCTTAACACCCACACTCTTCCTGCTGTACATTGTGTGCGTGTGTGCGCGTGACCGTGTGTGTGTGCGTGTGTGTGTAAACTGAAAGTATACTGTGAATTCATACTGGCTAATGATGAAAATCATGACGCATTTAGAAATTTTTCAAAATTAATCATTCGTTGTGCTAAAATATCATAGTTCCCCTAAAGGTGTTCAATTTTGGAAACCAACTAACATTTTTTACTTTAAAAAAGAAAGACGCCTTAATGATCACACAAAAATGTCATACGGGATGTCGGCATATCATCTGAAACTTCAAACTTCATTTAAAAAAAAAAGTAATTTGTCCAAAACTGTGTTTTGCTTTTGGTTTACAAATGATTTCTGAGGAAAGGTGTGATGATAACCAGATAACAGAAAATGTAACCTTTTTGAAAAAAAAGAATCAAATATGAACAAAAGATCCAAATTGCGCAAGATTTCAGCTCAGTGAGCATCTAAAGGATGAGCTCCAAAAATGTATTTTGTTTTTTTATGATGCCACTACAGAAGAGTACCACCAACGGCAGAGAAAACGTGTGATGGTGACCATGGAACAAGTAATGTGAGTTAACAGTAAACGCTTGTTTAATGCGGGGATAACGTTTCAGAAAACCCGTGCAGTAAATGAAATCTGCGATGTAACAACTAATTACTTAGTATGTTACAATAGAGATATATAAGTTTCATATACGCATTTCAATCTCAATTTGTGAAACTGCACTTTGGAGTGAAGTGCAGGTGTTTTATTTTACAGACATGGTGAGATCAGCCGATTTCCTGGGTTACCTATTTTCACTGTTCCTCACACTCATAGTCCCAGCAACGTAGTCAGCAAAAAGGATTATGGGTACTCAGAATTTTAAACTACAGTACCATGGTTGTAGAAAATCAAGCTAAACATTGCTCTTTACTTGCATTTGTTGCTGTTCCTGTTGTTATGAGTGTGTGTATTTGCTCTCCGTCGGGCTAAGGTTGGTATTAGTGAATTTATTTCATAAAACTCTGACTGTGGCTTGTGTTTAAAACGGGTAAGGTACTCAGTAAAATTTGAATTGGTCTTCTGTGGGTCATTGCTGCTACATTTACAGCAATTAGTCTACAAAGCTGACCATATCAGAGATGTGCAGGTGAGTAACTGACCTTTAAAAGAAATCTACAATGCTGTGAATCCGCAATTAATGAACCGCGATCTAGCGAGGGATTACTGTACTGCAACAAAAGATCAAATCATCATCATGTAACTGGTCTGTGTGTTTGTTGTAATCCACTGGAAAGATATGCACAACTTGAACATTAAGACAGTGCTTAAATATAGGAGAATACAAAAACTACACTTAAATGATTATACAGTCAAAATATTTGCACATATATAAAAGTTGTACCTAACTAAATGTTTGAAAACAAACACTTTGAAAAGATGAAATGCAAACGTATTGTACTTAAAGGTTAAATAACACTGAACTGTACTTAATGGTTTAGTGCAAGCCACTGTAACATGCACAGTTTGAACATATATTTACCACTAGAGGGAGCACACTTTGAGGATCACGGATATAGTCAAAAATAACAAAAGAAGAACCTAATGTACACTTTGCACATTCATTACGACACATCATTAGCTAATATCGGCATAAGAACTTCTTTTGAGACTTACAGTTACTAATGTTCAACTGTGTCTGTACAGTGATGAGCTGAACAAGGGCGCTCCTATTTGAGTTTTTCGAAACAAAAGTCACCTCAAAAAACATCCGGTGGAAACTCTGGCCCTGACAAAGTCAAGTCAGTTGGTGGAAATTTTTGAGGTGAGAATGTGGCCGTCCTTGAGGTGTCGGCAGGTTGCGCGTTTCTATTTGTGTGAACGTCGACTTGCATATTCGCCGTATTCGGATTCTGTGCAACAGGTTGAGGAAGCCATTGAGCATTTTTTAAACAGTAACTTCAAAAATGGCATCTTGTGACAGACCAAGAACATTTGCTTCACAAACTGCAGTTTTCTCTCTTATGATGTTTTTAACCTCCAGTGTTACTAAACACTGACAAAGAGGGGTCTACAGGGCAGGGGTAGGCAAATTATGGTCCGCAGATCACATTCGGCCAACTCCTGTCTTTCTTGTAATAGTTGTTTTATTAGCGTGTCATTTTTTTTCCTAAAATTGGTTAATTCAAATGTACTTGTTGTGAAGTGAGTTGAATCACCACTATCATCATCTGGGGCTGTTCTTTGGTGACTCAAATTGGCAAAACCCTAACCCTGAAAGAAATGAACGCAGAATGTTAATTTTCGGATTCGAATCACAACTAATCAAAGAATAATTATTTTACACTAAGAAGAAAAGCTTTTCCGGAGAGAGAACTGATTGCCAAAATGCGCCAACGTGCTCTATTTACAGTTCAATAGCTTGTTTTCAACTAATCAAATAGGGTTTTTCATTTGTTGGACTATGAAGTCTTGAATTCTTGACAGTACAAGAAGTAATGATTCAATTCCGATTCGGAAGTCATTCGTTACTGTCAACACGAATAATGAATCGGGATTCAGAGCGCCAGTCAGCACTTGCACTCACAAGTCAAAGCAAAAAATTCTCCGATCAACGGCTCATATCTTGAAAAACTCATCAGTCGGCTCTCCTGCATCTCAACGCACCGCTGCATTATAGAGTGCTTTTATTCTAATTGAAAAATATCACAAAAACGGTGGTTGTTTTTTTGGGGGGGGGGTCTGCTGCGCCTGCTGCTATTGGTTGAGCTACTGAGACCGTTGCGGTGTCGCCCCGCGCGAGTCGGCTACCAAGAAAACGGACGACATCAGTGAGTTGTCGGAACAACTGCAACACGCTCAACAAAATACGGACACCCCTCTTTGTCCTCCTCCTCATTATCATCTTCCTCTTTTTCCTCATCCTCCCCCTTCCTCCTCTTCCTCTTTCTCCCCTTCCTCTTCTTCCAAACCCTCTTCTGCTTCTTTCTCACTATCTTTCCTCCTCCTCCACTTCCTTATCCTCTTCCTCCTCCCCTTTTCCCTCTTCATACTCTTCCTTCTCCCCATCATCCCCATTTTTCTCTTCATCTTCTTCCTACTCCTTCCCGTCATCCCTTTCTCTTCATCCTTGCCCTCCTCTTGCCCCTCCTCGCCATGTCAGGACGTCCCTGATCCAGCTGAGGCGTGTGAATCTTGGGAGACCAAATACGTATCTTCACATTATCATAAGAGTCTTTTAGATGGTAGGGACCAAGAACGGGCAGAAAGAACAGACACTGCATTTGAGGTGATAAATTTTTGTCATACAAATAAGGCGAGCTAAAGTGAAACAACAAGCATCCATCCAGTTTGTCATCAATGGCCTGGTGACCACTCAACATCAGCGCACATATAGAAAAGCAATAGAATGGTCGCCACTCAGTGTCAGGACACAAATAAACAAACTACAGACTAGTCGCCACTTGATGTCACGGCACATATAGACAAGCGATTGATTGGTTGCCAGTCAACGACCAAGCATGAAAAAAAACGAAAAACAAGCAGGGACACTCACATTCCCGCTTTTTACCACCTTTAATGACGCGAACATCAGATTGAGGCGGTTGTCCCGCTGCCGCCTCTGCGTCCGTCACTTCCTGTGGTCTCCTCTGCATTTGACACTCTCTGTCTCGCTCCTCGAAGGTGTTCTGTAGCTGGTCCAAAAGACTTGTATGCCATCTGCACAGAACGGCAACCTGTCCTTCAGGAAGAAGATGAACGCCACCCAGGAAGTTCTGCCTTTTGTCATCGATTTGTACATATAAGTGTGAATGGTTGTTTGTTTATATGTGCCTTGCGCATATGTGGCGACCAGTTCGGGGGGGACCCCGCCTTCTGCCCGAAGATAGCTGGGATAGGCTCCAGCATGCCCGCGACCCTAGTGAGGAGAAGTGGTACAGAAAATGGATGGAAGGTATCCCTTTATTACCTTTTATGATGCTGATTTTTGTCTTGTTTTGCAGCAGTGAAAACAGACCTATCGCCAGACCACCGTTTTAAGGGGGCACCCAAAACTCATAGGTTGGGCACACTTATTATTACCCGACAGAGAGTACATATTTTTGATAATCCTATATCCGACTCTATTTGTGAAGCAGTGACACACATAATCATCATGTCAAACTTAACCAACAGCAAGTATGACTAGCTACTCCTCAGTTTAAGGCGATATACACACTGTATCCAAAAAAACAATTTATGAGCTGTAACACCAGACTGGGGGGAATTGAATAACTCTGCTAAGTCGACGCAAAATGTATGCCTCAAAGCTCCGCCGGGACCAAAAAAAAAATAAAAATAAAGTTCCTACCATGTACATGTTTGTGCAGCCCAAACCAGTGTTTCACACGGACATTTATTGCAGACGGACGTAGTGTTGGGCCACGGATAAACCTGGCCAAAAACGACTGAGGGGTATCTGTTAGTGATTTTTAAGGCGCTGTTAAATGTGTAATGTACATATAGCATGATTTATGAGTGAGCTGAATGGTACTTGCCGTTGTTTTACCTTAAATGGTCATCGCTAGCATGCTAATGCTAATTGCGATTACTGACCGTTTGGCATTTTGCCGTCTCTAATTCTGTACACCATATTTATACCATATACTCAGTACAGTTTAAAGATCGAAGTCCATTCTTCATAAAGACGAATAAAATGGATGTTAGTAGTTTTAAAAAATAATAATAGAGGGCGAGGCGGGGCGATTATCATTTGATTTAACCAATAATCGGTAGGAGAATTGATCTAAAAAGATTTGATAGTGACAGCCCTACACCAGAAGCACACACACAGAGCGCACATTCAGACTTCAAACCTACTTTGAGGAGTGTCAATTTTTTTTACCTTTGTATGTGCTGCGTATGTTAGCTATTGTCCATTTTTATTTTTGTTTTCAACCACTTGCGTATATCCATAATGAATAATTAGCAAATATTCTCGCAGATTCACTTTGAAAATTGTGCAGGACTGTTGCGAGCCAGGCGGCACGGTGGGCGACTGGTTAGAGCGTCTGCCTGTCTGCCTCACAGTTCTGAGGACCGGGGTTCAATCCCCGGCCCCGCCTGTGTGGAGTTTGCATGTTCTCCCCGTGCCTGCGTGGGTTTTCTCCGGGCACTCTGGTTTCCTCCCACATCCCAAAAAACATGCATGGTAGGTTAATTGAAGACTCTAAATTGCCCGTAGGTATGAATGTGAGTGCGAATGGTTGTTTGTTTCTATGTGCCCTGCGATTGGCTGGCAACCAGTTCAAGGTGTACCCCGCCTCCTGCCCGATGATGGCTAGGATAGGCTGCAGCACTCCCGCGACCCTTGTGAGAATAAGCGGCTCAGAAAATGGATGGATGGATGGATGTTGCGAGCCAACATGATGTAATACATAACATTCCGTAAGCCTACGCAGTACACGCCGGCAGAATTTTGTTTTTTCCCCAACAAGGTTGTGATCGGCTGTAGCAGATTACGTTCCCGTCAATCAAAAACAATCACACCATTGTTTCTTCATATTTTGTAGGTCTTATTGATAAATAACTCAAAATTAGTATTTCTTAACACAAACTAATCGATACTATGATGAAGGAAAATGCAGATAATGTTTTGGGTGGGGTTTAGAGTTCTGTGTCTCAAGTGGGGGAGGGGGCACAAGCATTTTGGTGGATGGGCGTGGCCCCCTTGTTCCAATTTTTTGTTGTAGTGGATTTTCATGCACATTTAGTAACTTTAAATACGCTGCCATTTTTGTCTGTCTGGTGAACCCACTTATACAAATTACAACATTGGGTATGACGCTTTGTTCATCTATCCATGACAGCAACGTATAGAGAAAGGCAGAACAATTAAATACTCTTCCACTAACAACCAGACGATCCATTTTTTTGTGACAGTTTTATCTGGTGGTGTGCCGTGAGTTATTTTCGAATGTAAAATATGTATTTTGCCTCTGTAAAATTTTGGAATGTTTAGTTGACCATATGCACACTTAACGCTTCGCAACTATCGGGAGAGCTCTTGAGCTAACAAACCAATCAACTCTTCATTAGTGCTGCTTTAAACTAGTTTATTGCACCTACTCTGTCATGGTGCTAAGAGAAGACGGCTGGGCCCGCGGTGAGCCACAGACCAAAATAACTGGTACCCCCCCCCCCCCCCCCCCACCACCCACCTCCTTGATGAAAACACGTGCATCCACCCACACATCATGTCGCACTTGCACACATTGAGACCTTTTGACATGACAATCCCTGTAACTCAAACCGAACATTTGACGATGACACACCCATTAAAGGCCGAGTTTGCAATTTCCACCCCAAAAAAAGAGAGCGTTTTGTCATGTTCTTTTTAAAAAAGTGTCGATATGACCTGAAAGCAGTACAAGATACAACAAAATAATCTGTGGGGGAAAAAACAGCAACAAAAAAACTGCCCTCTCTGGCCATATCTCGCGCCTGTAATATGATTTGCAAGAAACCACTGCGCCCGAAGTAAAACAACCAATTAGAGACGGAAGGTGTGACTTACGAGGTGCCAGTCATTTGCCGTGCACTTGTGGGCACACTGATAGCGGGCCCGCCCCCGTGGCCTTGCGTTGACCCGTTACCTTGGGCTTCGGGAGCTTTGCTGAAGCTATCTCGTTTGCCAATAACTGACGACCAAACAGAAGCAGGCCGAAGGGACCTCAGGCAATTAAGAGGAATCAGAAGCGGTTTTTTTTGAAACATTTTTGTGTCTTTTGGCCCACTTTAGGTAAAGTCATCAAATTTCAGGGTATAATAATTACATTTTAGGGTAGTTTTATTGCTGTCAAATGTCAAAATGGTACGAATTTGACCCAAACAGTATGTAAGGGTTCAGAGTCATTTTAGAGGGTGATAATTTAGCGCAAATGCATTCCTCTCCCTTTTCTCTGAGCTCTATGTCACTCTCACTCGGTGTCTCAATGTCGTCTTTTCTCACTGACAAGCCGGCATAGTGGCATCATTCTAAAACTGGTATTAGGCATTTCCTGCTGCGGCCGTTGTGCATGCGAGTGTGTGTGTGCGGGGGGGGGTTGTTGGGGGCGGAACGCACCTGGTCGGCGCAGCTGTGGGGATCCTAGCAGGGGGGAAGAGCGAGCTAGAGGAAGCAGAGGAAGAGAGGAGAGAGAGAGATAGAGAGAGGGATGGGAGGGAACCAAAAGGAGGCCCTGTGTGCTGTGAGAGCGGTGGGCGACCCGGTGGGTTCAAATGCACCCAGAAATGTGGGAGAAATTAAACTCGGACCACATTATTATCGCTAAACCGCACTGTTTACCAAGCAAAACAAAAGACAAATGTGATTAAATGATGCTTATTTTCTCTTAGAACCTATACATATATTTAAATTGAGTGCTTGGTCATGATCAGTGATGGGTTGCAGAATACAAGTGTTCAATGTTTCTAAGTTGACTTGCAACTGTTGTTGTGGGTGTAGCTCGTCCGGTTTCCTGCAGAGGGAGCAAGGAATCTGATTATAGGGGAAAACAAGAGTCAAGCGGTGACGCTCGTTACAAATTAAAAAAAAAAAAAAAAAACATTTTTTGTTTTGTTTTGTTTTTCACAAAACGCAATATTGCCAGAAAGAATAGAGCTATTTTGAGTTTGAAAGTCCTATTCTTTGGAGAATACATGTTTACTTCTGATGTTGCGACTTTCTGCTGCAAGAAAAAAAAAGGGATAGTTTTAAAAATAAAATACAAGGCATGTATTTTTAGGGTAAAAAAAATAAGAGGTATTTCTTGACAGAAAATAAAGTGGTTTTGTTTTGGTTGAGTGGGGAAAAGGTGTATATTTTAGAAAAAAATGTCTTTTTTTAAGGCAAACGACATTTTGGGGAGTGGGTTGGTGTACTTTTGGGCTTGTTTTTATGAAAAAAAAACCTATTTTTTTAGGAAAAAGGTTTATTTTTTTTGGTGGGGATGCATGTTTTGTTATATTTTATAAATCATCCCACATAGTTATTTGTGGTGGTGGGGGGTCACACAAATGGTTGGGGGTGGGGATAGATACATGAGGTCCACGGACATTTCAATCGCCAGGGGTTATAACCAGCTAATTCTGTATTTAATAAGTGTACCCACTCACGTTGTCTGTTGCCACAGATTAGTGACGAGCAGAGAGGAGTAAGAATGCACGGGACATCGTCCTCTTCGGCACAGAGACTGCGTGACTGTGAGTGCACCATATTTAAAGGGAATGAGTGGAGGCGCTTTGATTGGACAGGATTGTGTTCACAGCGGCACAGACGGCCCTTTTTTAAATACGCCATTACAAATTACATAATCTTTTGTTATCAGTATTTTGTTGTTTTACAGTGGTTAACTTCTTTTTCCTCGTGTATGACTATTTTGAATGTAAAAAAAATATCGATAGAGGGAAGTGAAATTTGTCTTCAAAAGGTTGAGAAATCATTTCGCAACAGATCGTGGTGGACTTTGGAGGTTCCACTGTGTTAAAGTGACCATGTGATCAGTGATTATTATTATTAGAGCCGAGATAAGAAACGACAAACAAACGTGTTTGCCGGCTTTTGTCAGTCAAAGTGCACGCAGTTTCTCCAGGATGTATTGCAGATGTACACACACACACACACACACACACATACATACACTTAGCCTTGTCCACAGCTGGATGAGCAAGGAGGAGTCAGAGCTGGGGAGGTCAGGCGACCAGGTCAGAGTTC
Source organism: Phycodurus eques (assembly GCF_024500275.1). Taxonomy (NCBI): domain Eukaryota; kingdom Metazoa; phylum Chordata; class Actinopteri; order Syngnathiformes; family Syngnathidae; genus Phycodurus; species Phycodurus eques. The sequence continues at coordinate 7,575,886 of NC_084538.1, read as the reverse complement.
ACGATACAGAGAAGTGCAATAGAGGAAAGAGGAACCCAAAGGAGATCACACACACATATACACACGCGCACACACACGCACACACACACACACAAACACACCGGCAAACAGTTAATGAGTCTGCGTACTCACTCTTCATCAACATGTCGTCCAGGTCAAAAGTCACGAGATTAGAAACATGGGGAAAATTCCATTCACTTTCATTCACGCCAAACTAGTCGTGGTTAGTCACTTCACACTTTGCCAGTTGTTTGGTAAATACGAAACAAAAAATGATACTCACATGGCAGACCACCAAACGAAAATGTCACAAAAAATATTTACAGTGAAGCCTCATTTATCGCTGGGGGATTCCTTCCAGACCCTTCCCAGGTGAAAATCTGTGATAGATAGAAATAATTGTTAAAATTTGTATGTGGTCTAAACACATTCAAACATATTAAAACCCCCTTAAACATATTAAAACACATTATTGTGTTACTGTTACTGTGTGGGTATTATATAAGATCACTTGGAGGAAACAAACAGAAGACTCTCATATTCGCAAAATCCTCCAAATGAGACACAGCACGTGCTTGCTTCAAGTTGTTTATTTGGCCCTCTCTAAATCTATCGATAGTCATCTTTCCCCATCAAAATGAATGGAAATGCCATTAATCCGTAGTGGCCCCCCCCCCACACAAAAAAAAAAATTTTTAGATGAGAAAAATAGCATTTTGTAAGGTACTTTACAAACCATACAATAATGATAGAATTAAATTTAAAAAAAAAATTTTTTTTTTATTTTGTCACACTTTGCATCAATGCAACGACCACCTTGTCCACCTAAGAGGTAGACAGATGGCTATACTGTACATGGACATTTGTACAATACAGATTTCTCAACTCCTCACAGAGGATAAAGACAATATGAGTATTGTTATATCGACTGTCTGAATGTGTTGCTACACCATTTGTGTTCAAATAGCAGTTGCTTACAGGATTATGTGTGCGTTTCCCATTATGTGTTAGCATTAACATTAAACTAGCAGACTAAAGGTTAAGTATGTAGTTGTTTTGAAGACAGAATTTTTACTTCTCCGAGTTTTATGTTTAGTTTGACAGTGAACGTCAACTGGAAGTGGCATTAAACAACTTGAAGCCCCTTTTTTTGAATAGTTCGCAAAACAAACAAACTGTATAAGAAGAGAAAAAACAAAGGACTGAGGGTGGTGGATAGAGTTTATGGATAAAGTATGAATATTTTGTTGAAGAGAGTGAAGAAGAGTGTTTTTTTTTTTTTTTAGGAGGAAGAGGTGTGGTGTAATGTTTGAAGCGTTCAGCTCTGGATAAACTGCATGATTGGGGACCGGGTGTTGTTCTAATTAATGAGTTTGTCTCTCATGGTAAATGTTCAGGGATGCCCGTGTGTATTCTGATATTGTCTGTCTACATGGGTTGCTGCACTGTTTTACGTTTCAACATGCGTTTCTTAAAGGGTTATAACAATCACGACACTGATGGTACTTTTGTTAGCCCATCTATGGCTTTTTGTGATGGTATGTGATTTGGTTTAATAGACAATGTGCAATTGCTCGCAACTCAAGACAAAAAAGGGCCCAACAACCGCTTGTATCTCAAAAAACTTGTAAGTTGGCTCGCCCGTATGTCGGGGTACCAATGTACTGCGATTGTGTGAGGGTTTTTACTGCGCTAAACTTTCCCGTAACAAGTACACACCACTCAAGCTGATAAGCTATCTTCCTTCCTACTCGTGTGTAATTGTCGTTGTGATGTTATCAGCGCACGAAGATATGCTAAGGGCCACGCACGATCAGCGATGCGCGCTCGTGACCCCGAGTTCAATTAGCCGTGGAATTTGACGCCGTGACTCGTGCTGCTGCTGCTGCTGGGCACACGCACTCGTGGACACGCTCTCTAATGTCTGCTGCTCATCAATGCGGCCTTTGAAAGGAAACGCGAGGGCCCGTAACACCCCCAAAGGAACGGTGAACAATCAGTCACAAAGGCAGATTTGTGAAGACAACAAGTTGTTTAAAAAATAATAATAAATAATGTGGTGAGAGACAGAAGTTATGTGTATGTAATATGTTACACATCAGCTGATATCCAATAAGAATAATTCAGAATACTTCAGTGGGTAAACATGCACAAGTTTTCTTTTCGTCTCGCATGTTCTGCATCATGGTCGAACAGTGGACGACTGGATAGCACATCCGCCTCAGAGTTCTGAGGACCGGGGTTCAAATCCTGGCCTCGCCTGTGTGGAGTTTGCATATTCTCCCCGTGCCTGCGTGGGTTTTCTCCGGGTAAACGGAACAGTAAAATATAACACCTCAGTGAACACAAGAGGACGAGAAGGAATCTATGACCGTGAGTAATGTTGTACAGTATGGTCAGGGTGAATATTTTGATGTTTAAAAATACAAGTATTTTATGTTGCATATGTGATGCTGATCTCTTAAACAAGCAGTCGTTTGAAGGTTTGTAATTACAGTGATATGTATGCTAATGCAGGCACGGTGCCAATTCTCCTCGTGCCTGTGTGGGTTTTCTCCGGGTACTCCGGTTTCCTCCCACATCCCAAACACATACAGGGTAGGTTAATTGAATACTCTAGATTGCCCGTAGGTGTGAATGTAAGTGTGAATGGTTGTTTGTTTATATGTGCCCTGCGATTGGCTGGCGACCGGTTCAGGGTGTACTCCGCCTCTCGCCCGAAGATAGCTGGGATGGGCTCCAGGGCGCCCACGACCCTAGTGAGGATAAGCGGAATGGAAGATGAATGAATGAATGTATGCTAATTTTCCTTAGCCCATCTATGACGATTCGCATATTAGATAGCGGAAAGTTTGAATGTTTTTAACGTGTGTGCGAGGGTAAAACTATATCCCAAAAATGTATATGGTCTCTCTATCACGGTTTTTCACCTATTGCGGGTGGGTTTGGAATGTGTCCCCGCAATAAACGTGGGTTCACTGTATTGTGGTAAGATGTTTTTGGGGCAAAAAAATCTTAATTTTACAAGAATACATTTGTGACAGTGGGGAAAAAAAAGACTAGAATAATTCAGAATATTGGGTGGGGGAAAACATTATTTTGGAAGGATAAAAAGGTAAGTAATACATATAGTATACATCAGTGAGGAACAAAATTAATAATAATAATAATAATAATAAATAATCAATAAATAAACAATTGAGAATAAATTTATATTTTGTTATTGTAATTTTTAAATTTTGCATTAAAAAAATGTTAAATTGTAATTTTTTAGGGTTTAAGTTTTATCAAAAATGTACATGTAAAAACACACTTGGAGAAAGAAAACCATTATTGTCTTGCAAAGGAGTTTTTCTAGAATTGCGAGAAAAAAATACAATACTGTAAAGGAAAAACATTTTAAGGCATAATCTGAAAATAAATCCGTAATTTTCGATGGCAAGCGATTTTTTGGGGCAGAAATCACAATTTTAAGAGACATTCAGAATATATTTAAGCAAACAAGCAAGAACGGTATTGATTTTTGCAATCTAATATCTGATTTTTTGAGTACCTAATGCTTTTTGTAGCTGGGCTCCAGTTGGTGGCTGTTTTTCTAAGGGTAATGATGTCATCTCAGACTTCAGCCCAACGACGTATTTATTCTATACAGTATGTACGAGTGGTGGCAGGGGAGGTCACGGGGATGTGCTTGACTGTGTCATCTCCAGCAGCTGTTTCCCTAAAACCCTGCCTCAACCCCCCCCCCTCCTAACCCAACCCCACCGCCTCACAATGAAAGCAATACAAAGCAACAGGAAGTGCCTCCCGTTAACTGGGGGCCCAATCAAAGCCATCATTATTCCCTTGTCAGACTTTTGACAGGAAATAGCTTTTCTGGAAAAAAAAAAAATATGGCAGCTGTGCAGGGAGTGTGCTCTTATTGTCTTATAGGTCTTTTTTGTCTCTTTTGAACTCGCCTGTCACTGCTGACAAAAGGCAGTGCAGACACTGGTCATAGCAATCACTTTTCACGGGTTTTTACAGTTTATTTCTTACGGTAACACCGTCGCGTGGGCAAAAAGATAGCCGCAGTCGTCGGGGCTCTTGTCAGCAGGTCACTGAACGATAGAACAGTAAAACACGTAACCACAATGATGCAGGAGCTGCTGTCAGCCGCAGCACACACTCAAGACACTCACACACAGACGAGCCAATGTCACACGACACCCAAACAGGCCCCGCCTCTTAAAGACACACATCCAACACCTAGACACTACATTCCGTACAGTATTTTCTACACATTTATGCTTGCAATTTTTGTATGTTCAAATGTGTTTTACCTGTGAAAGGAGTACACACTTCTTGTCAGACTTTTCCCTCGCTTTTCAAATCACAGATCGCTGCTGACAAAAGGCAGCGGTGACGCGAAAAAAACGGTTTGTGTGGGAAAATATAGTTATACAACAATACATTTTGCTAGGCTAATAAAGTACATACTGTAATTGCCTAAGTCTTGTTTGAAGGTTTTCGGAAAACAAGGAGAAACCATTTTTAGCAAGTACATTGGTTAATTGTGATTGAGAAACAAAAAAAGATGTATCGCGGGATTCAAGTAATCTCAAAAGAATACATTTATGAAATAAGAGATTTATTTTTTTAAATCAAGAATGTAATTTTATGAGAGTACATTTGTAATGCAAAAAAAAAAAAAAAACATTTTTAGTCTAGATTTGTGATTGTGAGAGAAAAAATCTCATGAGAATAAATTCCAAGTCATTTTCCAAGTACATATTTCTGGGAAAAAATTTTTGGAAGATACAATGTAACCTTATGAAAACAATTAAGTAATAATATGCTCTATATTTGAATTGTCTTTTTTTTAACATTGTAATACAACTTAACTCATCAGTCGCTGCTGACAAAAGGCCGTGGACTCTGGACCACATGCGCCGCCCTCACCCCCTACTGTGCCTGCACCAGCTCCTTTGCTTCCCATCTCGAATCCAGCGATTGTCTCGCAAAAATCCTCACCGAGCCCTCACACACACCATCGCACACACGAACACACGCACCGTCGCACACACACACAAACTCGCAGCCTGGCGGCCGCATCTGTAAGGACGGCGCTCGTATTTGAGCGCTAAGTGTTCAGGTGAGGCCTAACGCTTGCCAGATGCTGCGCTTAAGTCAACGGAAGGTTAGCCTAACATCACCGTGCTGTTGTGCGGAAAAGAGAGGCATACATCTGGAAACCCAAAAAGCTCCTTCTATGGTCATTATCTAACACTGCGAGTCCCATTTACCTAAATTTGTAGACCCTTCACACTGATTTGGTCTGGTTTGGTTTCGCACTTCATCGCAGATTTGAGCCACTGAAAACTGAGGGATTTATCTAGCCATCCATCCATTTTCTGTACCGCTTATCCTCACAAGGGTTGTGGGCTGCTGGAGCGTATCCCAGCTATCTTCAGGCGGGAGGTGGGGTACACCCTGTACTGGTCGCCAGCCAATCGCAGGGCTCATAGAAACAAACAACCATTCGCGCTCACATTCACACCTACGGGCAATTTAGAGTCTTCAATCAACCTACCACGCATGTTTTTTGGGATGTGGGAGGAAACCGGAGTGCCATGCAAACTCCACACAGGCGAGCCTGGGATTTATATCTTTGTGATTTATATTGGAGTGATAGTATCTTCTGGATATAGATTTTTCACAGAAATGGTGCTTGTCCTGAGATTTCTGCAAATATGTAACAATTTTGATATAATGACATCGATGTACTGAGATACATCAATGTTATAATCATCTTTTTCATAGGTTGGATCCCAGTCAGTATCATCTAGGTTTCGTGAAAGAAGACAAAGCACCTAAGATTAGAAAAATGTCTGCTGGAGTAGTGGTCTAAGTCCAAACATCTGTCAGATCAAAATTTCATTAAAGGTTGTTAATAGGGATGTTCGATACCACTTTTTTTCATAGCGATACCAGTACAAATATTCACTCTTGAGTACTTACCGATACCGAGTACCGATACCACTAGTGGTTTTGATACATGAAATTTCAGTTATCACAATGACATATAATTGTGGACAAAGACCTTACTTTCTTTCTGACGCACCTGATAATTCGCCGATATGTCAAATCGCCGCAGTGTAACGCCAGCTCCTGGCGAGGAGGACATACTTAATGTCATTTTTATCGCCTTAACTCATTCACTGCCAGCCCTCCCAGTTAACATGGATATTTGACTTCTAAAGCCGTCAATGACAATTTAAGTATCGCTGGCTGGTATCGGTAGCCTTCCTGAATTACCCAATACCTTGAAATAAGGATGGTATCGGCCAAATATCAATACCTGGTATCGATACCCATCCCGAGTCTATCTATATCATATGCATGTCTAGCGTGCATATGCAGTGGCAATCAAGCTAAAGGACCACTTTTTGAATCGTCTATCAACCTTTGAACTTCACTGGGATGTTGGCCTGGTATTGCACTGATGAATCAGGAAAAAGTGCTGAGTGCAATAATGGACTGCTCCTTGTATGTCAAAACTGGAACTAAAGCATGATTTAGACCAGTATTTAATTGAAAGATATCCCTTTTCGCCCTGCGATTGGCTGGCAACCAGTTCAGGGTCTACCCCGCCTCCTGCCCGATGACCGCTGGGATAGGCTCCAGCACGCCCGCAACCCTAGTGAGGAGAAGCGGCTCAGAAAATGGATGGATATCCCTTTTCTTTAATCATTTCTGCACTAAGCTCCAACACACATAAACCCAATGAGCGCACTCATGCAGGGCCTGATGTCGGCCATAGCCCACGCCCAGAAATTCACACGCTTTTATTTTGTGGAACAAAGTGGCTGCGCGCACCACAGTTTGAGAATCCCTGCTGTATAGCATAGACTGTAGGATTATATCATGTTTATGCACTGCTTGTTGCTTTCAAAAGGCACAAAAGTGCATCTCACATGCTTAGAAATAAGCTAACATGTGAGTAAACAAGCTTTGCTGAGGGGGGTAAAGAACCACGGGGTCGTACTAGTAATGGAGATAATAAAAAGCGGCACTTGAAAGGCCGCTGATAAGCTTCACAGTGAAGGACGCGCCACACAGCACCGAGAGATTGAGCCTGACAAAACACAGTCGACGACCGTGTTAAATTGATCACATTGTATGGACGGGGCCATCGTCAGCCTTATCCAATCAGCCGTAATATAATGAGGGGAGGCACTGAACGGGCCTCAATGTGACAGACGGGCCGAGGCGCTCAGTAACGCCTGTGTGTGTGTGTGTGTGTGTGTGTTGCGTTGTAATGACTGTTTAACCACCATAGCGCTGCTCACCTGTGTCAACGCGTAGCGGGACTCAAGTGAGTTAATTATTGCCCTCCAGGCGTCTGCAGCGAGAGGGATTGTGTGTGTGTGTGTGTGTGTGTGTGTGTGTGTGGGGGTGGCACAAATTGTAGATTAGAGATTAGATGAGTAACCTCTCCTAAATTTATACTGTTTGAATACAGCAACAAACAAAAAAAAGATATGTGATGTTATTTATACTACGCCCGTAACTAAAAACACTCATATCTCAAATCCCCATTGAAATCATTGGAGAAGCTCTTATTCCATTCCAACCTCCCCCAAAAAACACTGAAAATGTTTGTAATTTGGTATCTACAGGCGTGAAGCTGTGATACAAATGAAGATCGCTGGGGCCTTGGTGGAGGTCTGCGCTCACAGCCTTCCACCGAGACACGACTTCCTCAGGCCTCTTTGAGTTACTCTGGAGGAAGCTATATTTTTAGCGCTCTTGAGTAATAAGGACCGTATTTCCAGTAAGTGACAGTGCAGCTGGAGAATGTGAGCAGGAAATGTCCAGAATATAAAACAATACACACACGCGCACACACACATCGTAGAGCGTGTTGAAATGATATGGAGCCCTCACTGCAGTGATGGGATATGACAAGACAAATAAGTCCAGTGGCAAGTTCACAGGCTGTGTTGTGTTTGATTAGCCATGCAGTTTAGCAGTGTGTGTGTGTGTGTGTGTGTGTGCGTGTGCGTGTGTGTGCGTGCGTGTGTGTTGAGTTTTTAATCAGGTCATCCGGATCCCAGACCTTTCTTCTCCCACTCTGGTCCCTCCCGTCTGGAAGACTTCGACAGGGGTGACTGAGAGGGGCACCACTGACCCAGATTGGGAAAGTGCAAGTGTGTGTGTGTATGGGGGGGTGGGAATCAGCTGTGTGTGATGTGTTCAATCCCCACTGCTTCAATTCATTATCAACACAAGGATGACGAGGACTAAGTTTATACTCATCCGTACCCATCCATGTGTGTGTTTGTGTGTGATCTAAGATTTTCAGTGACCCACTTGACCCAGAAACACACACACAGGTGCAGGTATACCCACCAGGGATGTAGTGTGCCTCTGTGAAGTGTGCCCAGCTGAACCCCTGCAGCATCACAGCATCCGTGTCGGTCCTCTCATTTGTTGGGAGCATTTGTCGATGTGACCACGTCCCAGCATCACTCACGTGTCGCTCACATTTATTCCAAGTATTTTCTCTTTCTCTCTAATTGGCCCCCATCTCAACACACTCAATATGTCAATGTTTCATTGCCTTCCGAAGGAGACTTTCAAGTTTCTGTCTGTATCTCACCTCTGTGGACTGCATCTGTCTATCTGTGAGCGCTATTTTCGTAGAGGGCGGACCTGCGGCGGAGCACAAAAACAAAATATGTTGATTTTCGTGCAAGCGCAATGCGCGTGTTTGCCAACTCGGCAGACCGGCCTGCGACAAGCTGGACGCACTGGGGCAATGAAAGTGTGTCCTTTGAGATGCGCCCGCCGCATGTGACAATGTGGTGGAAAGTCAGTCTAAACTTACGCCTGCTGATAGCACATCCAACTTTCAGTGCAGCTGGTTCAAAAGCGGTGGTGGATGTCAGATGGTGAGCGGTTATCACCAGCTCATTCTGTATTTAATAAGGGTACCCGCTCACGTTGTCAGTTGCCATACCGGCCAATAGGGGGGCCAATGCTCCAGTTACCCACTGATCTCTGCGTCCTTTTCCACACAAGATGTTTCTAGCTCACACCTAACTGATCATCTATCTACCTATTGATCCATCTACCATTCTATCCATGTAAAAGTGTAGTGAGAGAATGTGAATTGAAACGCCTCCCAGTAAATTCTCCTCCCATTGAAGGCATCTCTGCTGTCTTGCCCATAGGGCGGACGGAAAACAGCATCGACCGCTAACTCACGCCGAACGGAATGGATGACCATTCATGGAAGCGTGGCGGGGCCCTAATCTCTCCATTGCGCTGTTTTGGGAAGGGCGAATAAACAGTACAGAGAACGTGTTCAGACGTGACAGAGGCAAGCCAGCCTCCTCGGCCGGTCTCAGCCCCATCCACCATGTGTGTGTGTGTGTGTGTGTGGTTTGTATTGGAATCCACTCACACATACACTGTGATCTAATTAGTTCATGTCTGCTAATAATCTTGTGCAACTGTTGTCTGCGGGAACAACACGTGTGTTAACTTAAGCCCGCTAATGAATCAAATGTCACATGGCGAGACCGCAATCACTGCAGCTCGGATTCTAATAAAGAGGGAAGTGTTCAGGATTGTAGGTTTTAGCAACAAAAGCAGCCTTTTAATTACATTTGACAGCATTCTTAACTGTCATGCAAGTGTGAAAAAACGTTAATAGTTAAACATGAAATCAACAAAACAGGCTACTTTGGTAGCAATATGGTGAGGCTAAAATTATAAGTAGTTCCCAATGCCCGACATTGATTGACCTAAATGCCATCTAATATTTATATTGCAACTCCCATTATTATAATTACAATGTAAGAGGTTCAAGGTCACAGGCTTGACCTTAGTTCTCACATACCGGTCAACTGATGCAGACACCATTCAAAATTAAAAGTTGATTATTCCAAATTTAGCGACCTCATGGATTTTGGATGCGATCATAGTACTGAAAATATTAATTATTACAGTAAAAAAAAGAATTTAACTCGCATTGAGTAATGCTTTGAGAAGGCTTAAAAACCGGTTCACAAACAACTAACATAAATAGAGTAGCCTGAAAACCTTGGCGGAGGTCGTCTCTGTTGATATAGCTTCAGTGTGGTCATCCATGCAAACATGCTAACTCATCCCAGGGACTTTTACATAAGACTGTACACTAAGCTTGGTTCAAATATGTCATTTTGGATATTTGGTTACGTTTGTACATGACAACTTCATTTTTGTACGCTGAAAAACGGAATCTACATTGGCTTAGGTCGTCTCTGTTGATATACTGTGACTTTGTTCTAGCCATCCATGCGAACAAGCTAACTCATCCAGGGGGATTTTACACAAGACCATTTTTAACTTAAATCGGTTTAAGATGACATTTTGGACATTTGTTTACATGACAACTTCATTTTGGGACCCTAGAAACTTAGCATACCGTGGCGGAGGTCATCTCTGTTAATGCTAACGCTCTAATTGAACATTTTTTTAAATATCGGTTGTTAAAGGGTTAATGTGGACTCTTTCAACCTTAGTAATTTCTCGAGGTTTTGCCATTTTGGAGAGGAATGTGTGAATTTCAAATTGAAGTGCCCTTTTTATACCCGAATTTGAGAAGCCATGCTACACACTTAGCGACTACAGCGAACCAAAAAGCCAGGTGTTGACACTCACCGGATGGCTATCGACTAAACGGACCGTTCCATTCAGGGTCGAGCCAAGCGACAAAACAATAAGTGTGACCAGCAGCTGGTAGCCTCCATCGCTGAGTCACATCGTGAACTGCTTGTTTTGGCCACCGCATGGTCGTGGCTTTTTTGCCGCCCCCTCCTATCCTTGCCACCTGCCGTACATGTTGCTTCGCCTCCATTTATTCGCGCGTGTCAAATATTCCCATCCAAGGACACGGGCAGGGTCACCTGACTACATCAACAGCCTGGTTCCCACGCAGTGAAGTGGCGCCCTTGTTGACAGGCAGGCGCTTTGTACGTATGGCATGCATGGCTGAGGTGGAGTTTACCTTGAAAACAACCACATGCTAATAAATCTTTCATTTTACATGATTATTATTAAATGTGATGCAGCCTTTCCCATTACATGATTTAGGAGTTTACGAGATCCATAAAACTTGGATTTGTATCGTCACTCTGCACGTTTCAGGATTAGTAGGAAATCATAACAATAAATGTTTTAGCAATATAAGCGCCATATTCCAATGCTAACCCATCCAAGCACACTCTACTAATATTGAGTTCTGTCGCGACAGAAATTATATGCTCAAAAATGCAATTTTTGCGCTATTAAAAGAAAAGCTATACGTTTGTCCTGAACACTAAATTACAAAATTACAGCCTGGAAAGCTTCTGTCCTCAACTGCAGTTCCGTCAAGTGCAGCCCTCGGCATAGACTTCCCTTGGCTTTGCGCGAACACCTGCTCTAGGAGTTTGGCGTTTCGATCAGTGGTGGTATTAGCAGGCCTTGGTTTAATTGCGTGGGATGTCAAGAACAAATCCTGTTTCGAGAAAATTGCCATGGCGTAGTGTAAATTATACCACGGGTTGAAGCAACCTGACAGCCATTAAAGCTTCGGACACTGGTGCTGAACTGCAGTCGGGGACAGAAAAACTTTTCACAAACAGCGACTTTGCAAAGCCTAAAATGTAATTCCATCGATATGACGGTGTATCCTACGTTTTTTTTACCCACTACGTCCCTTATCACGCAATCACCACATCGTGATCAGTATTTTTGTAAAAGACATCAAAATAATATCTTATTGCATGCTAGCTGGCCGTCATCAGATTATCTGATTTTACGCAAAATGCCATATGGCCGTGTGAAATCTGTGCTGCTTTCCGTGTAAAAGATAAGTTTTGGATCTTCTGTTTTGGCTTCGACGTGTCGATTCGACGTGACCTTTTAGTGAAAAAGCCATGTGACCTCCCCGGATGACACCCGTCGATGACATCACCGCATATCACCAGAGTCCTTGCAGACGCCACAACTTTGTTGGTAACTAAGATGACCTTTTACTGTAGTTTCATGTCAGGAGTCCATTCAAATGGCTTCAAGCTCATTGTGACATTTTATTTATATTATTTTTTTACGTTTCGCCTGTTAACCACACACTCGGATTGTAATTTAATTGAGCAAAAAAGACGAGGAGGAGGGTGGTAATCATTATGCGTGGCGATTGTTGATGGCTTGATTGTCTGAGTCCAGCTGCATGGAGGAGGGAGGGAGGGAGGGAGGGAGGGAGGGAGTGGGAGAGAAGAGGAGGAGGAGGAGGAGGGGGGAGGCAGACTCACTGACGCCAGGCTCGGAATTCTCCCATCCATTGAAAGAGAGAGGCGATTGTGTCTGTGCTCTTTGCAAGCCGAGCACCTGATCCCGCTTGGGCGCATGCGTCAATTCAGTCTGAGACAGTCTTGTATAACGTACCTGAAAGTGATACTTGTGTTTAAAAAAAGAAAAAAAAAAAAAAAAAAACATGAAGCATCTTAACAGATCATTACTTAGTAAAAGTCTGAAAGAATTTGACATTTGCTGTGCTGGGACGCCGCGACGCGGCAGGCAACCCAGACAATTGCCTATAGGGCCCCAAGATGAAGGGGACCCGGATAGACAGCTGGCATTAGCTTCGCTGACAACACAAAGGCACTGCTTTAGACACTGCAACAACAACGTGGTGGGAATCCCCTCATAGCCCCTACCAGATTTGTTTGTAGTTATGTGGTATTCATGCTATACGTCAGTTATTTCATAAAGGATATCATATCCAGTTGTCCTGGATTTTGTTTATTTTTTATTTTTTGGGGGGCGAGGGAAAGCGGGGTGGTTAGGGTTGTCCATGGTCCTTCTTGCCTGGCTCCCCAGAGTGTCTAGAAACGCCCCTGGCTGTACATAAGAATACAAAAATAATATTGTTATACTGAATAAGTGGTTGGAGTTTTGATTGATTTTTTTTTTCAATGTTATGTTCAGTGGTGTTGTTAAATATCTGCATGTTTAGCCACATGAACAAGTTGATAGTAACTAAAAAATATTTTAAAACTGTTATGTTTTGACTTGACTTTATTCATAGAAATGAAAATTGCCTGCCTTGCTCTGGACAGGCTAAAGTATTCTTTCGAGTTGTGAAGCAGTAATTTCTTCTGATTGTGTTTTGTTATAATGAAAGGTTTGGGGAACTGTATCAGTGTAAGAGTATACATTAGTGAAAGTAAAAATGAAAGTTGTCAGAAACATAAACAAAATAAGATGTGTGGATATTCTACATAACAAAGTATTACTCTGTTACATGACAAAACTGGTCTAAGAAAGTCTGTTTGAAGT